>NC_139809.1:6200963-6286476 GCF_963457635.1 Microchirus variegatus | reverse complement strand
TCACTGCCCTTTAAAAGAGTTGTTTCGTAATAATACAAATGTTTTGGTCCAAAAAGGTTGATTTTTGCTTTTCCTTTAAGTACAAACTAAATTATATTGTGTACAAAGGAATACATGTAACCAAAGATGCCAAATAAGACTTTTCTTAAATGCATTAG
Organism: Microchirus variegatus; assembly: GCF_963457635.1. NCBI lineage: Eukaryota > Metazoa > Chordata > Actinopteri > Pleuronectiformes > Soleidae > Microchirus > Microchirus variegatus. The sequence continues at coordinate 6,286,318 of NC_139809.1, read as the reverse complement.
AAACTACACTTAATTGTATCCTTTTATCAAAAATCTACTCAGACACACACTGCTCACAGTATGTATATGCTAGTCAAAGTGAATTGATATGTGCTATTGCATCGCTCTGCATTAAAATACATTATTCTTTAACATCTTTCCGAAAACGACTTAAAGTACGTGAAGAAAGGACGTTTTTTTCTTCCTTTGATGCACAAGTTTCCTCACAAACGGTGATGTACTCAGCAGTACAGACCTCTGCAGGGCTTCATCCATTTAAATCAATGAACTGACGAGTCTTAAAACTCACTCATTATACTTTATACTGTGTACTCCAACGATATTAATCGTCTCTCTTATTTCATTTGTTTATGATCCATTTTTCCATGTCTATAAACTGATAAATTAATACAAATGGAAAACGTTTTAATCTGCTGCTGAAACCTTTACAGTTTCCATTTAGTGATTACTTACCATTGATAGATGATAAACGGCACACATTTAAAAAAAAAATGCGTGAACCCTAAGTTCCAAAGGTAATCGACGCTTTAGCCCAAAGAAACAGCTCTTTGGGCTCGATTTACTTCATTTGAGAGGAGTAACATCTCTCGTGTCTTTAATTAAGAAGACGTTTCTTCAATCGAGGCGATCACTAAATGGAAGTGCCACGTGTTAACGTAATAAATTGCTTTTGGAAATGAAACCGATTCATTAATTGGTTTTCACTGTTCTAGTTGTGATCAGTCCTGTGTGTGTGTGTGTGTGTGTGTGTGTGTGTGTGTGTGTGTGTGTGTGTGTGTGTGTGTGTGTGTGTGTGTGTGTGTGTGTGTGTGCTCATTATGGGGTAAGAGGCAAAAGACACTTAATAGTGCATGACGTGCGCGAGTGTATGTTTTTTTTTTTTCTCTTTGTACTCTTTGCACTGGAGGCTTGTGAAGTGTTTACTACTTTGCTCCTGTTAAAGGCGATTCTGTGAAGAGGTCACTTTTAGTATAATTGTTTTCCAGCTCTTGGTTCTGTGATTTTTTTTTTTATTTTCCATGACATTACAGCTCTGTGAAGACGTTAGACATTAGTGCTTGACCAAAGGGCAAGAACCTCGTAGGACCTCAAGGGAGTCCCAATATGTCTTATTTAATGTATTTGTGTTTAGAATAAAAGTGAGTGCTTTTCTCTCCGTTGCTCTTACTATTTTTTATTGTGTTGTGTCACAAACGCACATTGGTTCCTGTGTGCTAAAACATTTTCTTTTTATTATTATTATTATTTTTTTTTTTTAAAGGATTAAGGTCTCGGCGTTTGCTCTGTGTACTGAATCTCTGTCCCGTGAATGTTATAAATTTGATACATTTTGTTACGTACTCTGGTTTTGTTTCTGATTTTGTTATGCAATTCCCAGCGAGAGCTTTATTTTAATTTTTCTGCGTTTCTTTGGAAATAGTTGCCAAGCAACAGCTATAAGGTTAAGCTCCGTGCAGCTGCTGACCCAATTAATATGTACAATATGAGAAATAATGATACCATCTTCACGAGGACACTTGAACATGTGGCCTGCATAGACGTGGAAAACGAGTCCCTGCTCGGGACCGACGCACTTTGATTTGATGCACGTCAGTGGTAACAATTTTAATTTATTTGATTTCTTTTCAACAGGTTACATGTAAAAACATGTGTAAAACTAAATCTACTGTATAATCTATAATAGACACAGTTGGTTTCCTAGTGTGAAGTTGGGTTTCCTCCAACAAGACGGATGAATCTGAGGAAATACAAGATTATTTAAGATACATTTGAAAAAACAACAACAGCCACAGTTAAATCTATTCTTTCCCCTCCTACGATTTTTTTCACCATTTATTCAAATTAGTAGAAATTGGCTCAAGGCAAGTGAATTTTGGACTGGTGTTGCACCAGTTTGGTCCAATGTGAATCATCTTACACTCTTAGAAATAAGGGTTCCAAAAGTGTTCTTCTACAAGAGCTGAGGTTCTAACTGGAACCATTTGCTTCTGAAAAACCTTTCCCCAAAGAAAGGGTTTTTCATGGGTTCTTGGTAACACTAATGGTAACACATGTTGATCCAGAGAACCCTTTAAAACCCCTTTCCTGAATAAAGGGTTCTTGGTAACACTAAGGGTTGTTTCTACCTGGAACCAAAAAGTGTTCTTCTATGAGGACAAGCCGAAGAACCTTATATGGTTCTACTTAGCACTTATATTTCTAAGAGTGTAGTTCATCTGTTTGACAGCAGGGTAACGCCAACACTACTGAACCCAATTTATTTCACTTTCTTATCTTATTATTTTTTATGAATTCTTCTAACCCTAACCATAAAGATAATTATGGAAAAATATTGAGATTTAATATCTGGTAAAAGAAAATATTTCCATTTGTCTTTCAAACTTGACATATGAGATATTACTTTACAGTTAAACAAATAAAACAATCTAAGAAAGAGTGAAGTAGAATTTTTTAAAGTAGATAATGCCAAGCTGGAAGCCAAAAGTATGGGAACCAGTGGTTTTAAGGGGGACACACTGCAGAGAAAACAGAGTTATGACGGATCTTTTATGGAGGGGCAGTTAAAATGGACTAAATTGCGACCATGATACCACAGGCCAAATCTCTGCGACAGTTCATCATCAGTGGCCATGATTCTCGTGAAGGTTTAGCACTCACTGTAAATTATCCTTAATGAGAATCAGATAGGAGTAGCGCGGTAAATATGAAAATATATACGTAAAAACCAAGTAACTGTGTAAAACTTATTGTTTGTTGAGGGAAAAAACCTCAGTCTCATTGCCACAGAGTATTAGCAGTTTGACTGAGGCCTTTTCCAAGTCTGCCACTGAGCTGAGAAATTAGATATTGATTTTTTTATTTATTTATTTATTTTTTGGAGGGCCATGCAGTAATAGACAAAACACATCAAAACTGAGGTTTCAAAAATGTTGGTGGGGGTGTCGGGGCCTGATGCACATGTTGTTTTACCTGAGTATTGATCACTTCCTCCATTTAGTGGACGCATATTCACGGTCGATTTCACTTTGCTTTTCACCAAGTTTTTTTTTTTTTTTTTCACAGCTTTGGGTTCAAACTTTCTGGAAGCATTTTATGACACATTACTTAAGTATATTTTACACGAGAATCAGGACTAAAGGACAGGATTTGTATACGGAAAATTAAGTTTCTGTATTGTGACTAAGCGGCAATAGGTAGTGACGTCACCCATACATTTGAACTCCTACTTAGACGCCTGCAGAATTGTGATTTTGCTGGCACAACAGGAAATTCCGTCACCTGCAATTAAACCTCTATTGGACGGATGGACTCGTGGATAATTTCCTGGATTTCAAAAATTCATTAAAATTATTCCTTAAGAGGTTTGCAAATATTTTCAAGGGCTCCTTGTTCAGGGCGATGCCGACTATTATGGTGGTCAATTTCAAGTCATTCCGAGATACTTTTTGTTTTTGAGACTAAAGTCAGCTCACTGTCAAAGTGCATCAGGGCAAATGGATAATTTCCTGAAATTTTAAAAAATTCATTAAAATTATTCCTTAAGAGGTTTGCAAATATTTTCAAGGGCTCCTTGTTCAGGGCGATGCCGACTATTATGATGGTAAATTTCTAGTCATTCGAGACTAAAGTCAGCTCACTGTCAAAATGCATCAGGGCAAAATGTGCTGTATTTTATCGTCTATTTTCCTCTAAGAAAATAATGTACATGATTTAGAACATCCTTTATTCAATGTCCTATTGGTGAAGACCTGAAACTAAAGACTGAGACCATCATTAACTCCACAGAAATAATGTTAAAATGTTATAACTCAAGTCAGAAATATAGGCTCATTTTCCAATAGACTGGTGAACTGGACTAGACTCTGAAGACTTGTTATCGCTCAATATTATTAAAGGTCACATAGAGTGGTCCTGTTGCACATAAATGTTAGTTATGGAGGTCTACGTACATATATTAACTTGTTTTTATGGTCAAAAACCTCCTAGTTGCTGTAAACTAGCCGATAGAAATCCTCTTTTCTGACAGTGTTTTTCAACCGCGATGTTTCAGAGTGCACTTTCACCCCCAGAAGACAGAGTCTTGTGATTGGCCAGTACTATCCAGCACATCCGTTCTCAGAAGCGCAGCGCCCCCCTCTGGAACGAGATTACAATAAAACACAACGTTCTCAGCAATGGCTGAACTGTTTGTTTAGAACCGTCAGGCTTCATAAACAAGGTAATGACGCAGATACACACCAAAAAAAACAGCGATAATAGGAACTTCCGGTCTAGTTCCGCTTAAATTAAAAAAAAACAGAAGGAAAACCACAACTACAGGTCAACTGGAATCTCTTCCCCTGTTTTTCAGCCGTCAGCCAATTAGATCACTGCATCATGTCCCACCACTCTGTGCTGACAGCTCTGTGACTCTGGGAGACGCTGTGTGAAATGTATCACTGAAGTCGGCCGCAGACAGGTAGTCAGTGTCAGTCTGTGAGTCCGTCCACCAAATCTAAGACGGTTTCAGTCCCCGTCGGCCAAATTAATCACCGATTCCTTCCGCAGATTTCTGATACATTACAGAGGAACCTGTGGTGTCGGATAAATCTCTCAAAAACATCCAACAACTCACTTGGAGAATTGAATACCCAGACGTAGGTTAGTGATAATGATGTCTGCCTTATTACTTGTCTTCGGGGGGAAGAGGTTTCCATTTCCATTTGAATTATCTTTGGTCAAAGCAAGTGAAGGCTTTAATAGCGGGGGGTAAAAAAAACTGTGGAGTCACTGCTTCGCTGCTGGTGTGATGTGCAGTAATCAGGACGAGAGCAGCCCGTGTTGAAGTGCTAGGATTAAGTGTTGTTCCATCAAGCTTCTTTTAGAAAATAGATTTTTTTATTTTTTTTGTGAATGCTATTTGAAAAAAACACACAAAAATATATATATATGCACTCTAGAAGATTTAAAAAGCCACAGCGTGATAAACATTTTAGCATCCTTCAATCAACGCTCTTTAGCTTTTAGCTGCATTTGACAGTCGGATGTGGAGGATTGATTTTGTGATCACTGTGAAGAGTAGTGGCTGAACTCGGGGTGAAGATGATATACTGTATATATGATTCATTTCTATACATTGTCATATAACTATGCTTATTAGAGCTACATGTTTATTGCTTAATTATTTGGTTTATAATCACTGCGTAGACACCCTCAAAGTAAAATTCCATGCCCCGTTCATCAGTACCACATTCACATTTGATGCAGGCTTTGTTTACAAAATAAACAAACTCCAAATAAATTTAAATGAATTATCGACACAAAAAAATCTATGAGAGTGATGAGTGTAAAAAAACCAACATGCGTACCTTATTACACTGCTTGTACACTGATGCTTACACAACCCATGCCCAAATACTCCATAGTGGTAGACCTGAAACAATTATTCGATTATTAATCGATGACTAAATTAACCGTCACCTATTTTGATAATCGATTAATCAGTTTGATGCTTTTTTTCATGCTTTAAAACAAAATTTCTGATTTCTCTTTTTGCTTCTTAAATGTGAATATTTTCTGGTTTCTTTGTATATAACAAAGAAATCATTCAAACCATCACATTTGAGAACATCATTATTTACACTGATTAGTATTTTCTGACATTTCATGGACCAAATGATTAATCGTGAAAATAATCGACAGATTAATCGATAATGAAAATAATCATTAGTTGCAGCTGTGGATAATTAAAATAGCTAAGGCTACAACTCAATCATATGCAAACTAACAACATGAAACAAAATAATATATATACAGTATATTTTATTTATCATCTATCCATCTATGTGCAGATCAGTTTCAACTGGAACTCGTTAAAAATTTCAAGGATTGTATTATTGATATATGATTCCGATGCTCTCCGTACCACAGTCTCAGTTCCCGATTAACAACGGCAATCCTGATTATTTAAGTTTCAGCTGCAGCCACAGCTAAATCTGGGACACAAAGTTGTAGACTGCAGAGAGAACGCCATGTGTTCACACACACACACGAAAGCCCAACAAAAGCACACGAGTCCCAAATGAGTTAGACAAAGAGGACTTAGATATTTAAAATAAACATTCCCTCTGCACTCTCTCTCTCTCTCTCTGCAGCCATAGTTGGAGTGGTGTATTTTGGTAGCATTGCTAACAAGGGGTGCCCCACTGCTTGATGTAAAATTCAAAAAACTTTTAGTTATTTCATGGTTCTCCTCTTTCACTGACAGATACAGTTATTCACACAGAGGTGTGATGCGAGCGTCGAAACAAGAAGGGTTGACTGGGTTGAATCCAGGTTGATTTAGACCAAATCAGTTTGCATGTTCTCCCTGTGTGTGTGTGTGTGTGTGTGTGTGTGTGTGTGTGTGTGTGTGTGTGTGTGTGTGTGTGTGTGTGTGTGTGTGTGTGTGTGTGTGTGTGTGTGTGTCCTTGTACTTGCGGCATACTGAGGACCAGTGAGGGTTTTTAACCAAACAAAGTGAGGACATTTTTACGGAGTGAGGACATTTTGGCCGGTCCTCACTTTGTTTTCATTTAAATCACTTCCTTAGGTTGCTTTTACATGCTGTACTCAATTTGTCAAAAAAAAAAAAAAAATCGAAAAAAGTATAGTATGACTTTTTTTTGTCAAATTTTGGACCAAATTTTTTTTTTCAATTTTTTTTTCAAATTTTGGACAACATAGTATAGTATGGCGTTTTTGACAAATTTTGGACCAAAAATTTTGGGTAAATTTTTTTTTTCAAATTTTGGACAACATAGTATAGTTTGACGTTTTTGTCAAATTTTGGACCAAAAATTACAAAAAAAAAAAAAACATAAAAATTTTTCCAGCCCTTTTTGCTCTGGGGCTCCACCTGCAGACATTTTATGGTACTGCAACCAGTAGTTCTTTGGAGATGTCATTCATGAAGTAGATTGAATTGTGCTGATTTATAAAGTGGAAATGCTGGTCCTCACTTTGTCAGCAACCCGGTCCTCAGTATGCAGCAAGTACAAGAATGTGTGTGTGTGTGTGTGTGTGTGGTTTCCCTCCCACAGACCAAAAACAAAGACTCAAGATAAAAAAGACTCAATTTTCCAAACTCCCAAGAAACCACCAGCAACGCATGAAACAACTTCAAACAAGGTTCATCAAAAACAAGCACGAGGTGTGTGTGTGTGTGTGTTTGTGTGTTTGTGTGTTTGTGTGTGTGCAGGCAGTACGGCTGTGACTGGTTCAAGGAAAGTACGCCGCAGCTGTGATAATCAGACCTTTTTATACTTGAACACCTGTGCAGGACCAATCAGCTCTGAGGATCCGCCCAGACACTTACACACACGCCATTCAATCAGACAGTGATTCACACCTGCTGCCCATCACACCCTCACACACACACACATACACACACAAGCAGAGAGAAACACAGACTTTGTTGCAGAAGTTTTTTTTTTTCCACTGTAAATAAACACGACATAAGTCACACGACATCCAGATTTCTATAAAGCAACAATCCTTATGTTCTCTCATGTGCTACAGATAAATAAACTACAAAGAATATCCAGACTGGATTTTGCAGACTCTACATTAGTAGCCAAATCAGTGGGTGCCACTCCCCACAAGACACTCTTAGAAATAAGGGTTCCAAAAGTGTCCTTCCACAAGGGCTGAGGTTCAACCTGGAACCATTTGCTTCTGAAAAACCCTTTCCCGAACACTAATGGTTCCAGTAAGATCCATTTTGATCCAGAGAACCCTTTAAAACCCCTTTCCTGAATAAAGGGTTTTATAAGGGTTCTTGGTGAAACTAAGGGTTCCAAAGGTTCTACCTGGAATCAAAAAGGGTTCTCCTATGAGGACAAGCTGAAGAACCTTATATGGTTCTACTAAGAGTGTAACAAACAACGGCTACGACCAAAACAACACAGGAATAAAAACTTATAATAAAAAAATAGATTCTAACCTTAAAGGTGGGGTGGGAGATGATTTTATGGAGCATTTTCTCTTCACACCTCAATATTAACCAATTAATTCATACATTGTCACAGAAATAAAAAACGTAAATCACATGTGGAACGGACAGGCCTCTAAAAATCATATCCAGTTATAATGTGACGGTCTATCGTGACGCATCGATAAAACTGCTATCTGTTATCCCCCCCTCCCTCCTATGCACGTACCCCCTCTTCGTGCGAGAGAGTTGCAGCAACGTTATGGCAGAAAAGGTGCCAACAACAGGTGTCGTATGAAAGACGTTTTTCGGGGGAAAGCTACTGCCAAGAAAAAGGCTGATGCAAAGCGATCCAAGACCAGAGTGAACATCTGTGCAGCGTTTGAACGGTGGCAGCGGGAAAGGGCTGCAAAGTGATGACATGGTGGCCCTGTTTCTACTCGACAGGTTGGTTCACTTTATGTCTTTGTGATCTCTTGAGAGTATTTGTCGTTTTTTAGCAAGTATCTGAAAAAAGTAGTAAAGTACCGAAAGTTACCGATGCTGAGCATGTGCTCGTGAATCCGTGTTCGTTGTGCGAGATCTGGAGGCATAGCTTTGGAGGTCTGAATAGAGGGGCTTGGATCTCCAACCCTACCCAGAGGCGATTCTAGAGTCTGTAGGGGCCCTAAGCAAAAATTCCCAGGGGGCCCTTCCAACCAGTGTTCATCACCATTATTTTATAAATAATCTGACACCAACTAAAAATTAGTTAAAATTGTTTTGGGTTTTTTTTCAAAAAGGAATGAAATAACATGGAAAAACCTTGTAATTAAATAGTATGTGAAACTATAAATGTAAAGAACAATAAAATACTGTAAATAGCTTTTAAAAAACTATATAAACTTAGTAAAAAAAAAATACATTACACTGTAAAGAACCCACATTATAAAACAATATAAATATATAGAACAATAAAATACTGTAAATAACTGGAAAAAACATATATAAACTGCTTAAAAAAAGATATGCATTACACTGTAAATAACCCTCTTCATATTCCAACTTGCAGAACGATAACTTCGCACAGGTTAAAGTGAGGTGGGGCCCCTTTAGGGAGGTTTCCTACTGAGATGTCATTGCAGATCGCCCATTGTTGTTTAAGGGGGACGGAGAGGCGGCTGGTCACTGCACATTTCAGTAAAAACAGCCCTCAGACTGCGAGTGTCGGGGGCCCCCTTTCAGCTCGGGGCCCCAAACAGTTGTCTGCCTTGCCTGTTCACAAGCTGCGCCTCTGACCCTACCTTTAATGTGACTTACTAGTCAAATTGAATTAAAAATAAATAATTCTACAGACATTCCTAAAACACTACGGTGAAATTTCACCACAAAAACAAACCTGACTTTTCTCCGCCACCTGACTTTTTTCCAGCCAGCCACAATCAAAAACGATACACAACGCCATTATTAACGGTGTATATAGGACAGGCAGTGAAGTAGACACCCTGTGGGTCAGAGCATCTGTTGCAGAGGGTTCAGCTCTGCCATGGAAAATTGGACATTTAGAAGCCAGCTGGAAGAGCAGTCTGTCCTGCTGTGCTACCACTACTTAGGTGCCCACTGGCTCCACGCCACCACCAGCTACTGTAGAAGTCGCTGGAGCAGAGCAGCCGGAGCAGATGGTGCCCCCACCACCTACCAGCAGCCGCTGTGCACTGACCACTGTCTACTGCCCACGTCCCCTGTCCACCGCTACAACCCCTGTCCTGACGTTCAACTCGAACGGTGAGTTTGAAGTCATGATAACTCGAGGTAAAAAAAAAAGTTTTAGGAGGAGGTGGAACAAAAAAAAAAGTCGAGAGTCGAGAGTAGGTTTTGAATGTAAATGGATCCTATTACGTTGTGTGTTTGTTAATGTAAGCAGCTGCAGAGGCAGAGTCAGGGAATCAGCTGCTGGTATAGGGGAGAAAGTGCTCCACGGGGAAATAAAGCCATCTCCAGGCTGAACTCATTTGTCTGGCTGTGAACTGATAGATAATTATATTAGGAACTTTAAGTGCTCTTCTGTGATACAAGTATTACAACCATCTCCAAAGGCACGGGGGGAAAAAAAGGAGGAAGGGGGCTGGGATATATGTGGAATAATATATATATGCGCTTCAACAGGGAGAGTGGAGTGCATCTAAATATAGAGATGTTGAAGTATACTCCACACAAGCAGCTACATTTGAAGTCATCGAGCCGTGCTACTGATACTGGATCTGTGAGAGCCCATACATTTACTCTGTTTGCATAAAATATTTATAGTTAGCGTCTGATAATGGAAGGGCAAATGTGTATTCACACACACACACACATCAGAATGGTGATAATGCACATAAACAACAGTTCATACTGTAAGAATATTAAGATTTCATCTTCCAAAGCTACGGAGAACGAAATAAATAAGCAGATAATTAATAATAATAACTCATAATAACCTGTAAATTGTTTACAGCCACTCAATCTAGTGATCCATCTAAGGTGTAAAGATGTTTCTTTAGTCGTGAAGAAAAAGTTGCAGGAAGTAAGTAACACAATGTGGGATTTGCTCTTGGGTTCCCCCCACAGTTAGGAAATGGTATAGTCTTTTTTACAACTGTGAGGGTAACAGGTGCACTCCATGTCTTCAGACCAGGTCCAGTAGTCTTTGTTATGTTTTATACAAACATAATTACATTGTTTTATGTAAATACGACAAAGGTTTGCTTTTGCAACCCGGCTCATATAACCTATTATTTGATGCACATGTTTTTTGAACATTAACAGAGGCTGAGATGACACAAAAAAAACCTGATAGATAGTCAGCAAACACTTTACATGTAAGAGTGCAACAGAAATGTGATTTATAGTACGCTATAAATTCATAAATGGCTTCAATAATATTACGTACTCAAGCCGCTAAAGATAATATTTCTCCTCTAGAAAGTCTATGTTAATCCAATTCACCAACTGTAGCTCCTGTGTTACCCCCCAAAAAAATCCATTACTTCAGAAAGGAGTGCAGGAGGACAGAAATGAAAGCTTCATAATGCAGCATGAACATATCTACATGTTTTATTATACAACAGTGAAATTAAATAAAGCGAGAGCAATTGACTCATCGACCAGCATAATCCTAAGATTATTATTAAGCCCACGAGACATAATAATAAAGACCAAATTCTTGTTAGAGGTTTCAGCATGATCAAATTCAGTTAGATGTCTTATCAGAGATTATTTTAGTGTAATCCGTTCATAAGAACAACTTTTGAGTTTTCAAGCTGTTAAATATCATTTGGATTAATGTGAACAAATGTCACTTCTTTCTAAAAAAAAAAAAAAAAAAAGAGCTGCCACATTTATTATCATATCACACATGTTTTAATGCTTCGTCAACATAAAAACTATAATAATACTTACCAGAAGGACTTCAGAAGCTTTGTCCCAGCTTACAAACTAACAATGAAGGGTGCTTTAATATCACATGATGCGATACATGGTCCACAATACCAAAAATATCACGATACAACGATTCTGTGATAATCAATATATTGCAATCATATAGCGACGCATCACGATATCTGTACTGAATAAAATCAAAGGTCCATGAAAAGTAAAAAGTGCAAGATTTCTCTATTTATTCACAACATAAGCATATGACGTCTATGCATTGAACGTGGATGGGGCATTTCTTAACGTAGCTTTCTCCGCCAATTCTCTCTTCTTCTTTGACCATTCTTCCACCCATTTTTCCCTCATTCATTCAAGCAGCGCCACCATGAGGTGACATAAAGTAGTGATGCCTGGCGTGTGAAACTGGCAGGGACTGTTTACTTTCGAGAGCCTTAAATCGGACCAAGAGTGGTCCTATCGCATATATATGTGAGTTATGGAGATCTACTTACATACATTGAGCCGATAGAAATCTCTCCTCACTGAAGCTCTCGTCAGCCGCGGTGTTTCAGACTGAAATCTCACACCTAGAAGACAGACTGTGTTGTGATTGGCCTGCTAAAAACAGCCTTCCGAACTGTCTTGTGATTGGCCAATAACTGGAAGTGACGTAGTCAGCACACCAGCTCCCCCTTCTGGAACGGTGGATGCACTGCTACTCATTATCAAAACATTGTTTTAACAGTGTTTAAAAATAGCTTCTTCACGACTCCCCGCCGCAGTCCCTTTTATGACTTTGACCCAGAGTCGGACCCAGAGTCAGAAGACACTAATGCAAGTGAAACACCTCTAAAACGGACGTTCTTTTTCTGCGGTACAATGTACGTAACCGGATGTGCCCAGACTAGTGCCCGGACCAGGAGGATCTGCTTTTGAGGAGAAATGCTGTTTACGTAACCGGACCGGTTTGTTTCGAACCTCCAGGGCTTCATAAACGAGGTAATGTCGCAGATACACGTTAAAAAAACAGCGTTAAATGGAACTTCCGGTCTTGGTCCGCTTTAATTTATCGATTATCGTATTGCACGAGGAAGGACGACGATATATCACCAAATCGTTAAATATTCACACTTAGAATTAAGTCAAATAAAGTAGACTCACACATAGTCAAGACTTAAATGTTAACAGAAATACTTTATTTCACTATTACACAATAACAAGCCTAAAAGGAAATTTACAAAAAAAAAAAAAAAAAAAATTCTACAAAGCACCACATAATATAGACGACTTATAATTATTTCAACAAAACCTTATGCTAACGGCCTGGACTCTATCTAAGATATTGTCATCATCATCATCATCATTGAGAATCAATTAGAAATCAGCAAAAATGTTTGGACATCAAGCACACTCATGCCAGTAATAGTAATATCTTACAGATTCATGTAGCAATGATTCAGAGTGGGGGGGAATAGTGATCCGTAAAATGTCCACTTGCAGTGGTGAGACAAAACAAATAAGAGTGGATTTGAGGAGACTGTCGTCCGTCGTCTGTTTGGTAAGATATAGAGGTCTGCATTTGGTATAAAGAGGAGCTGAGAAGGCAGACATGGGTCACGAGAGTATTTGCAAAACACTTTTGCTTTTTAATGATGTACCAGATGAGTGGAGTTCACCACGGAGAATAAAGAAGGAAACCAGTGGAAAGTACATGAAGGTTCATTTTGTACATAATTGTCAGTGTCTGACAATAATGACAGTATATGAATATTGTCCTGATTGGTGACGCCATCCATCTGGTTTCGCAGGCTAAATCAAATCCTAATACGCGAACACTATTTGACCCACACCTGTAGAAAGGACAGTGAAGAGACAGAGGGGGTGGTGTCACTATTTCTTACATGGAGAACACTGTACAGGTACCTTCAGATCTTCCAGGACTAAAGGCACATGGGATCCACTGAGCAACAGATGTGTCCGTTCTGGAAATGAGAGGAAAAAAAAGAGAGAGAGAAAGGGAGGGAGGGAGGGAGGGAGGGAGGGAGGGAGGGAGGGAGGGCACAGACACACACGCATTATTGCCATACTTTAACCTTGGGTGCAGCCTTTTGAAGCTCGGCAGACAATTCTTACAGGTAAAGGTCAGCGCGGTAGACTCAGAATGGCATTTAACATTCTTAAGGGCACAAATGTGGCAGCATTTCATCCAACATGAGGATATTCGACCGAGAATACGGATGTGCAGGGTCAAAGAGCCATCCACCTCAATCTAAGGGGGAATGATAGCCTTCCTTGTTGCATTCCGATTTGCAGGGACAGCAATGTCACCAAAGCTGGCAAATGAGAAACTGATAGAACTGAAAAAGGCATTGTTCAAAAACAATAATACCTCCATCCATCCATCTTCTACCACTTTGTCCTCCACATGGCTGGTGCCAATCTCAGCCGACATAGGGCGAAAAAGCTGGGTACACCATGGACAGAGTACCAGTCCATCACAGGGACACATAGAAACAGACATTCACTCTCACATTCACACCTATGGTCAATTTCGAGTGTCCAATTTACATAATCCCCCATATTGCATGTGGGAGGAAACCGGAGAACCCAGAGAAAACCCACGAACACACCAGGAGAACATGCAAACTCCATGCAGAAAGGTCCTTGTTCTGACCGGGTCGCGAACCCGGGGGTCTTCTCACTACAATAATATGTCATTAACACCAAAATTAGTGGATATATTTGAGTTTTTAAACATGGGTAAACCCACGAAAAAGGCCACCGACTCCTTCCCCATTGCCATGGAGAGGTTTGTATCATGTCACAAATGTAGAAGTAGGCGACTGAACTGATTTTGCTTGAATGGAGCGCTGGTTAAGGTGCACACTCAGCGACTAGATTTGCCAAAGTCAGGAAGCAGAAGAAGAAGAAATGTGTGCATTCATGCAGGTGTCATGTTCACATCGCCGCTGAGGCAGGGTTGATGAAAACCCACGCCTGCTGCAGAGTAGATGCCGACTGTATCTATGCACATTGCAGACAGAAGCCAGATGTTAGTGGATGTTAATGGGTTTATCCATCCATCCATTGTCTACTGCTTTCTCCTCCACATGAGGGTCACGGGTCACTGGAGCCAATCCCAGGGGACACAGGGCAAAAAGGTGGTGTGTACCCTGGAGAGGCTGCGAGTCCATCGCAGGGCACGAACAACCATTCACTCTCACATTCACGCCAACGGGCAATTTAGTGTTCAATTAACCTCTGGATGTTTTTGGAATAGGGCCACACGGTTGGTGTAGTGGTTTGCGCTCTTGCCTTTGCAGCAAGAAGACCAGGGTTCGCGAACCTGGTCGGGAATAAGGACCTTTCTGGTATGGAGTTTGCAGGTTCGCCCCGTGTGTGCGTGGGTTTTCTCCTCCGGGTTCTCCGGTTTCCTCCCACAGTCCAAAAACATGCAACTGGCGATCTGTCCAGGGTGTACCGTGCCAATCTCGCCCCTAAGTCAGCTGAGATTGGCACAGCACCCCCCCCATGACCCTCATGTGGAGGATAAAGCGGATGAAGATGGATGGATGTTTTTGGACTGTGGGAAGTAACCCGGACACACACCATGCAGAAAGGAGCCTGTTCCTCTCGTTGTCGTGCAAGGCAACATCACTAACCACTACTCCGCAATATATGTCCGCTAATGGGTTTACGACTTGTGGAAAATGGGCTGAGGTTTGTATTTCATGCATACGACTTCAATATAAATCTATACATTTTTTGAAAGACTGCAAAAATAGATATTTTTCAGTTTGTCCTCTGAGGATATTGATTGATGGCAAGCAGGAGAGAATATTTTATATACAGCATATATATGTGTGTAAACTTGGGAAGTCAGTCTTAGCTGGCGGATTACTGCTAAAGCTGAGGCAAAGTCACTCATGCTCACAATATATAATGACGGGTATACTGTGTCAGTATAACTATAGCTGCCTGCACAGTTTACTCTCTGCAGGTGCGTTTACCACAAAACTCAAATTGTTGAATACATAAAATTGTGCAAGGAAGTCTTCTCTCATGATTTCTCCTACTTTTCAAATATAGACCCTATACAGCACACTGTAAGCAGTGTGGTTGCAAACATGTCTGCTTGTTTAACACAGTGCATTGGAAACAGCAGTGATTCCCTGCTGTGGCTGAAACCAGGTGGTTTTCCTCAGTGCAGGTTTCTGTTTATTTTTTATTCAAAGAAAGAGTTCGACATTCTGGGAAATGTGCGTATTGCCTTTTGGCTGAGAATGAATAAGAAGACAGATAATACCTTCATATCCATAAAACACTGAATTACAGCAAGTGCAGTAAAGTGTAACGTCTGGAAACAGCTGTCTGGTCATCACTGTGAGGTTGCCAGGCAACACGGGGAGAGACTTCAGGTATAGTCATATCTCCGGTCTCCTGTAATTTTTAGACTTTTTTGTACTTAAGTATTATTATTACGCAGGGGTTTGTACAAATATAATAAGAGATATGGGTTTAATTAGGGGCTTTAGAGGTGCTATTGTTAGAGCCAAGTTCTGCGAGTAGCAGCAAAGCAATATGTGTAATTCACAAGGTGTTTAACTATGGCTTTGGAAAGGAGGAGCGATAGCAAAGTCTAAAATGAGGGGCCATTTTCGTCCACCCTTGGTTTTAGACTGTGAAGGCTGAAACAAAATGAAAGGGTGTGTTCTACAGATGATGTCCGTCAGCAGCCTGTCCTGTCCTCACTGTTGCATTGTAAGTGCGCTGGCATTTTTCACCTCAACAAGGCACAAGTGTTAGTAAGGTTGGGGTTAGCGCTACAAAGGGCTAGGCAGTAAGTTACAGGTCAATTCATTTACAGCCAATTGGCCCTTTTCCACTATGGTCCTAACTTGCCTCGCCTCACGTTGGTTTCACACTACAAAAATCCAAAACTGTTCAGTGAGTTTTCTACTCAATGTGGGCGGAGTCTTTACTGCACAGCTACGTGAAACTGCCGTCTCACGTGTAACACACACAAACGAGTGACTTGTAATTTGTAAAGCAGTTGTTTTCAGTGTAACTAAATCATCAGTATCAGTCAATTAAAACAATGTGTTCAGTACTTCCTCCACTGGAGCACAGACTCTGGTGTATCAACCAGACTCCTTTGTTAAATATTCAGATTTTTGACATTTTCCTGCTAATTGTTGGATTAACCCAAGTTTTTATGATTGTTAAGTCTTTTTAACTGATCTACAGTTCGGCATAGTATCGTCTCAGCTCGCTTGGAACCTCACCAGAGCAGGTACTAAAGAAAGTACCTGGTAACAAGAACTATGCTAGTGGAAACTCAACTTTAAGGTGCATTATGTAATAAATCTAAAGCAACTGGCCATAAAATCCTCCTTATATGTCACAGAGACTCAGGAATAATGTTCATATAACAAACTGAACTCACCAACAACAACAGTACAGCCAAAATATTTATTAAAAATAAAACCGCAAATCATGTTTTGGCATGTGGCGACACCTACCGCCGTCTACCAATCATTGCAGTCAGTAGAGTCTCAGCTGCCGCGCAACCACGGGTCGCCAGTTACGTCAGAAAACGAAACCTAAAAGACCTCGGTATTTTGAATTTGAATGTAGTAACCATTTTTGGCCACATTCTTACATATGACGCCTTTAACTGCGCCGTGCCGAGGTGAGTCGAGTCAAGCCGGTGGAAACACACTAAATGACATATAAATTAAATAAATAAAAAATAGTGTGTCGTGTGGTATCGTGTGTAAAAGTACCAGATATATTATTTTGTTATTTAAACTACCAGTAGGGGTGCCAATTTGAAAACGTACCTATGGGGTCATAATTCCTGCATATGACCCACAGTCACGTTTCATTGGAGGATAGTCTCTTGCAACATTATGATGCATTAGTCTGGAACGAGCGATGCTTCTAAATTAGGACCCAGCTAACATAATATATGATCCATAATAATAATTACCATGATAATAATAATAATAATCATAAAATGCAGCTTTTCACATTTATCACTATATGTAATAAATGCAATTTCTGGACCACAAGGTACTATTTCTTCCTAAAACACTATAGGTCAGTTCCCAAACACTTTTTTTATTTGTAGTAGTGAACTAAGCAAAGTGTAATTTCGCTGTCTCGCGGCTGCCTGCAGGGCTGTGCTGCTTACCTTGCACTGGCACAGAGTGCACTCAGTGCCATGTTTAATCCAGGAGGAGCCGCTGAAGCGTGAGATGTTGTGCTCGTCCGTGCACGTCTTGGTGATGTCGTTGCGGATGGTGTCGGCCAGGCAGGGGTCGGTGACGCAGCGGGGACAGCACTCGCCCTCGGGCACCACGGTGAACTCGCAGTCGACGGGCGGGCACGGCAGAGGCCAGCAATCCACCTGCCCCTGCTGTGAAGGCGGAGAGAGAGAATATTGAATATGGATTAAAGGTGAAGAGACAAACAGAGAGAGAGAGAGGGCGTAAAAGCAGAGAAAGCTTAAAAATTAATCTCTGCTAATGCACTATTGCATTTTTCCATTTCTTCTGGTGCTTTTTATTTGCATGTTATCAGAAGTGTCTCCATTTGATGAAAAAAAGGAAAAAAAAAAAGTTACGGTACTGAGAAAATGGATGAGCGGGGCAATCTTTCAACACAGTCGGCATTTTTTAGTGAGGTAAATTCTGCAGCGTTTTAATTGATTTGCTCTAGTCCCTCTCTCTCTTATTGTTGTTCCTATATTAATCTCACAGCAAACTTACAGCAGAGAAAGCGTTATTGGATTTTTCTCCCACTGCCTTTTTTCCTCTGGCCTCAGAAAACGTGTGGGCATACATGTTTTGCTGCACATTGTACCTACTGTATGCTAAATCATTCTGGCCTGACCCACTTCTGCTTACTCTTGTCATTTTTTTTTTTTTTTTTTGCTCTGCACCTCATCGGGACTTGAAATATGAGCTCACACTTTATAAGTTTAAACACACAAGGAGATAAAAAAAAAAAAAAAAGGAGGCACACGCACACAAAGTTAAAAAAGATACAATGCAGAGAGTCCCACCGGGAATATTTAATATCACTGAAAATCTTCTGGCTCAGCATTTCAGAAAAATGTTGCTGTAAATGAGCCTGGCTATAAAGCACAGGCTCACGCAGCGCTAATGCCCACTCCCTGCCTCCATGTATTGTGTAAACATTTGAAGTGTGGGGGAAATCTTTGCCTGTAGCACGACGGAGACACTGAATCGAGCTTCTTTATGTTTCCCATGCTGTGATGTGGGACACTCGTATCTGTGTCATCACGTAGATGTGGTCCATGTTCACAGAGGAGTCGGCACAGTATCAGCTTGTATTTACACAAAACAGCGCGGCATTGTACACTTGTTCAGTTTAAAAATGAAATTATTATATTCTCATTTTAGTCCATTTGCCTTGTAGTGTCCACGGTTTCTCAGTGCACTTTCGATTCACATAAAAATCATGATTCTCATCGACCGTGATTCAAAATCGATATAAAATGTAAAAGGGGCACTTTTATTTTTGTTACTTATGCAATCGTGTGATATTGTTTTTATACCACAGTTACAACAATTCTTTAAAACTGAATAAATCTCCATTTGTCAGACTGGAGTAGATCTTCCTTTGCACACCTAAAGATTGAAGCAGAAATCATTATGGAACCAATCATTTTGTATCCAAATCGATTTTGAATCCAATCATAGCCCCAAAAATTGGAATCGAATCAAATTGTGAGATAGTCAAAGATTTCCACCCCTAATGTAAGGATGCACTGAATGTAAAGATTTAAAACGAATGCCTCCAGAATATTAGAATCTAGTGACATTCTTTGACTGGGAATTATCTTGTGATGATCACAGTCAGGCACCAATAGAAACCCCCTGTATAAGCAGACCTTAAAAACACTGGACCCCAAAAACCCTATCAGTTGCAACTTCTTTTTGATCGTTTTTCATACTTTTTAGATGTATGTCTTGTTTTTTAAAACATTAAATGACCTCGCACCTCGTCCACTGAGTGAGTTTGTAAAGAGGAAAGACAGTCAGGCAGCAACCTAAGGAGACTGTGTTAGGACAATACAGACGTATTAAGTTTGGACAAACAGTCTTCTCAGGAAGTCCTTGAATTATTGAATAGTCTTCCTGTTGATATCAGAGAAAGTACAAACTATTCCGTTTTTAAAAACTAAACTTCAACGATGGATTAAAATGATCCAAACTGAGAATTGTGTTATTGACTGGGGGTACAGTATATTTTCGCCGGAGTTTGTTTGTCTGTCTGTTAGCAATATAAGTTGAAAGGTCACGGACAGATTTGGATGTAATTTTTCAGGAAATGTCCGCAATGGGACCAAGAACAAGTGATTACATTTTGGGCGTAATCCGTAGACCCTATCACTATTTTTATCGCTATTTTGTGGGGGGCCTGAGCTGCCTTGGCAGAGGTCTGCGCTCTCCGAGTGCTTTTCTCGTTATAGCATTGTAACACCTGTATTGTACTCTGGTAGATTTACATTTAAGGGTATAATTCAAATGCTGATCACCGTACACTGTGCCCTTTTTAAATAAATACATAAAGAAGGATTCTTATCTTATCGTCTGTGGAGAACGTTGTGGCCGCGCGTGTCTGCTGTCGCTGTGTATTTCCAGGCCCTTTTGCTCTGGCTGGACAGATGCGTCTCTGCTAAGTGAAGCAGCATTCAAGGTTCATTTCACATCCCTGTCATGTCACCGCAATCCCCCGCGCGATATCGCGCAGCAGCAGCAGCCCTCTCCTCCCTCGACCGTTTCGAGCGCTGCTCTTCGTAGTAGACTGCGGCTGGTGGGCGAAAAGCTTTGCCTCGCGTGCGTGTCTCTGTGCATCTTTAATTGATTGTGTTTTATGTCCGTCCGTTTGTGTGGACGCGTGACATGCGTGTCTACACTCTCAAACGTGTGTGTGGGTACATGTGTTCCGTTTGTACGCTGCATGTGCGTGACTGTGCTCTGCTGCAGGCACAGTTGTGGCCATGACTGTGTTCTCAAATATATTTGTGTGCACTTGTGTCAATATACAGTAAATAAGTGCTTACAGTGCGAGTGTAACGCTGAGCAAAGTGAAGTGGGGTTTTTTTCAGCGTGCTTCTTCTATTCCCTCTCGGCTGAGCGGTAATTTTTCCGAGCCCCCGTGTAATGGCTTGCTGTAAGACATCCAAAAAAAAATCATCTCCGAGGTCCAAGCGTCAAGGCGCTATTACAATGGCAGCAGGGGAGGAAGAAAATGTCATCGCTGTTGCTCCTCAGACCATCTGACTGTCTGACAGGAGCCAACTTATATTAGCTCCAAGTATGATTGATCTGCAGCGAGCGGCAACGAGAGAGGGGAACAAGCCGGAAAAGGAGTCATAAAGTGCTTGTCTGGAGATCTACCAGGAAGATGAATGGTGAGTCACTGAACAGAAGGGGTGACACTGGTGTGGGTGTATGTTACAGCTAAATGTGGGTGAGACAAGACAAGTGTGGCAGTAGAAGCTGCAGCACAGCACAGCACAGCACAGCCCTGGCATTTAATACGTACGCAAGCATAAAGTGCATCACAGGTATGGGAAGGATTTATCGTTTGTGTCAAGTTGGAAACACTTTCCCCCGTGGTGCTCGAGTCGCAAAAATTTGCTATGTAAACAAGGATCGACATGTCAGAGGATGTGAACGCGAAAGAAAAACAATGCCTACTGTGAAATATTCCTCAAGTACACAAAGAGAGTGACACAGTGGCTGCATGGAGAGGACACTCAAACTTCCCGCTCTCATAACCTTGGAAGTATCTCTCAATGGAAACGTACAATCATTCCATCACCGCAGACAACGACGCGGAAGGTCCTTTAGAATCGAGCGAATGAATGAGATGAAAAAAAAAAAAACTATTTCAGTTTTCTTTGTTCTTCAATGCTGATATTCACCTCTTAATCACTACTCCTCCTCCTCCTCCTCTTTTGGCCAACAAAACAAACGTCTCTCCTTGACTTTCTTAACAGAGCACCATCTCTCCGTCAAGAGCATTTCCATGGAAACTGCGCTACAGTGTATTAGCTCTGCGGTGCATCAGTGAATGCTTTATGTTTTCACTCTCACTGTTAAAAAAAAAACAAAAAAAAAAACAAACAGCGCCTGATAAAAAAGTAATAACTACAATTCTGAGTTGTACACTCACCAGACACTGACACTGCTGACAGTTCTCCACCCATGTGTCTCCACTGCCGTAGGTGAGCAGGCCGTTCTGGTGCAGACACTGGCTGCTCAGGCGAGGGTCACACTCGGGGCAGCAGAACAGGTCGGCGTTGGGGTTGTCGCAGTCGCAAACCATCCTGCGGCACATGACTTGGCCGGCCTGAGCATGCAGAACAAATGTGACATTTTACCACACGACCACACACACACACACACACACACACACAGAATAGACATTTCTATGCAGGCACAGACACGGCACATTTGTTTAATGGGATCATTAAGCGTTTATGTGGATAGTAAATACTGTGTGGCAAAAAAGAAACCGACGGCGATCCCATTGACTGTGTTTTACAGTTAGCGTGGTTCAGCTCACATGGCAACCAAGACGAAACTGAAACGGTTTATCTTTATCTGGTCGTCAGAGTGATGGTGAAAACTCACTCCAATACCTTTTCCACAGGACTCAGCCATGAAGGAAATACACGTAGTATTGTTTGTTTTAGAAACAATGTACACATAAACACACACACATGACAGGAGTCATTTTTTTTTCAAAGCAGAAATGTGCAAAATGATTTGGCACCATTCGATTACTAAATTAATTGTAAAACTATTTTGATAATCGATTAATCGGTTTGAAGCTTTTTTCATGATTAAAACAAGATTTCTGATTGTTTTAGCTTCTTAAATGTGAATATTTTTTGCTTTGTGGACAAAACAAGACATTCGAGCTGTGGGATAGAAACTAGGGATGGGAATCGGTAATGGTCAGTATCGGTATCGGTCCGGTATTGGTCAAAATCACTGGATCAGATTCCGAACAAATGATATTTTTAATCCAAATATCGTACATACATGCATATCACATGCTTCATTTTGCACAGACTGCAAAAATGTAAATAAAAATCAGCAAAACCATTTTAGCCGAGTCATGTTTGGGCTGTTTATTTCTTGTTTTAGGGAGAATTAATGATCAATTAATCAGTTTGAAGCTTTTTTCATGATTAAAACAAGATTCTTAAATGTGCATATTTTCTTTGTTTCTTTGCTCCACATAACAAAGAAACCATTAAACAGAATCATTTTGGTTGGTGGACAAAACAAGACATTCAAGAACATCATCATTTTCCAATTTTTTTTTTTAAACATTTCCAGACATTTTATGGACCAAACGATTAATCGAGAAAATAATCGACAGATTAATCGGTTAGGAAAATAATCGTTTGCAGCTTGAGACACATAAACATGAGAGTAGTCATTTTTCAAAGCAGAAATGTCCAAAATGATTTGGCACCAGCGTATATATTATTTATATAATAACATATTTTAGCCATAATCAAACAAAATAAAACACTCAAATGCATTCATTTGGGCTTTGATACACTGATTTTCAGATTTCTGACATTATAAAACAAAGTGATAATCCTTTAAATCTACAGGTTTTGTCAATGCTGCTGACAAAGACTCTCATGTACCGGATCTGAAACGATAACTATTTGCAGACAGCATGACCTCAGACTAGATCACATCCACACTTTTGTCTTTTCTTTGGTGTTTGACCTTGGTTTCTCCTCAACGGTGTGTTAAAACTGTCCACCTAACATCCAGCTGTGTTTGTCCACCTCCAAAACAATAACATGTTTACTCCTCTGTTCGCTCAATCACTCAACGCAACAAATTTTGACAGGCAGCTCTTCAATCTCTCTAATCAATTAATATAACTAATTTAATTAGGCAGCCATTGCTGCCCTGGTCCTTTGTAATCAAATGAATAATTTGCTGCTTCATCATTCACTACCGACACTAATCCACTATAATCACCTTTCACTACTGCCAGACATTGGGTATTAGGGCGAGCGAAACACTCACATGCAAAGTATGACTGGTCTGTGACCTGATATTCATGGAGGGAAAAAAAAAAAAAAAACGGTATAATCGAATGGCTTTTCAGGAACAAATGTTCCCCCTCGACGCTGGCGTCAGAAATCGATCAAAACAACGACATGAAAAAGCATGAGTCACTACCGACAGGTCTTTGACGAGAACAGGTCAGAACCTGGCGTGGGTTATGTAAGATCAATGTGCAAAACTGAAGGTGTCTTTGAAAGCTGCTGTGGAACCACACTGCACCATTTATTTATATGCAGTCCATACAATTATTTTTGACATATTCACAGTATTTCACTGCATTTAATCTCTGAATAGAAAGGTTATAGTCAAACAATATAGATATAGATATATGTGTATATATATTTATATATATAGAGCGTATAGTGGTTTCATCTTAAGAAGCAGACCAGGCCCAATATTAGGTTTGACCTGTAACTGGTGAGGGTCAACATGTGCGGGTGACTGATTGTTTGTAACCTGTATGTGACCTGAGGGTCGTGAACCTTCTCAGGACATTTAACGTATTTTTCTCTGTGTGAAAACTGGAGATTATGTGCTGGTTTTAACCCTTTACATCACTTTGAATGGACATTACATGAGTGTTTAATGCAGGGGTCTGCAACCTGCGGCTCTGGAGCCACATGTGGCTCTTCAACCACTCTGCAGTGGCTCCTTGTAGCTTTAGAGATCGAGGCGACAAATAAAAGTGTTTTAATATCTTGTGCGTCACATC
Source organism: Microchirus variegatus (assembly GCF_963457635.1). Lineage (NCBI taxonomy): Eukaryota > Metazoa > Chordata > Actinopteri > Pleuronectiformes > Soleidae > Microchirus > Microchirus variegatus. The sequence continues at coordinate 6,262,116 of NC_139809.1, read as the reverse complement.
CAACGTCGATGAAAAATGCAATGTTCAGTAGACGTTTGGATGCGTCCTGTCCATCTTTGGATCCACGTACCACGTTTTCTCGAGCGTGAACGACGTAAAATCCAAATATTTGCTTCGTTTATTTCAAAGTGGGTTCATTTGAATTTCTTTAATTTGCCACAAACAATGAAACAATGGAAGAACCAGGTCTACGGGGTCCAGAGGTTGGGTATAAACTGAACATGTTGTAGTTCTTAAATGTCATAAATGAAAGAGACTATTAATATTGTATATAGTATGTCTGTATAAAAACCTTTATACATGTTATTATCGTCATTTTGTGGGGTTTTTTTGCGGCTCCAAATGAATTTTATTTGAGTGGAGAGATGACAAAAATGGCTCTTTTCATCCTAAAGGTTACCGACCCCTGGTTTAATGTCCGCTTTGACTGATGCTTAAACTGCCAATCACTATAGCAACACTGTCATTGTATCAATTTTTTTACTTTAATCCTAAATCTGATACGCAGCATTAACCAGCGAAAGCACTCGGAGAACACAAAGGCCGCTCGGTTTCCCTCAATGTCAATGTCAATATACTCCCATGCTTTCCAAGGTTAAAGGCGCCATATGTAAGAATGTGGCCAAAAACGGTTACTACGCTCAAATTCAAAATACCGAGGTCTTTTAGGTTTTTCGTTTTCTTCGCCCATTGTAGCTCAGACGTAACTGGCAACCCGTGGTCGCTCGGCAGCTGAGACTCTACTGACTGCAATGATTGGTAGACGGCGGTAGGTGGCGCCACATGCCAAAACATGATTTCAAAACATAAACATGATTTGCAGTCTGCAAAATACTTTTTTTAATATAAAAATTTTGGCTGTACTGTTGTTGTTGGTGAGTTCAGTTTGTTATATGAACATTATTCCTGAGTCTCTGTGACATATTAGGAGGATTTTAATGTCAAGTTGCTTTAAATTTATTACATAATACACCTTTAACAATTTATTTTTTATTTTTTTAAACTCCTGAATATTGATCTGTATCCGGATTACCACAAAAAAAATCAGATCATTTTTATCCTTAGGCTGTAACATAGAGCATGTTACGTCAAAAATCGTATATATCTATACACCGTGTTATCAAGACCGTGACATTAACTTATGAAGTTTATATGATAGTTCACAAACAGTTCCCTAGAGTCTGCTGACGTGCAGCAACATTAACATTTATGCATCTTGTTTAAAGGTCAATGAGGCACACGTTTCCACATCCAAATGCCCAAATTTACCCGTGAGAGAACTTGTGAATCCTCTGATTGTCAAACAACATAAAAAATATATCATATAACATAAATGTTAGTGTTTCTTGCTCAAAGCAGAGCAGTATGTTTACAGAGGAGGACAATAAACCATGAAGTTTGTCCCGTGGGTGACATCGTTGTTTATTTAAAGGAATATTTTTGTATGGTCTTTTAAAAAAAGAAGAAAATGGTGTATACGATGCAGTAATATGAAGAGAACATCTGGCTGTTTCTACCTCTGCTTGGTTTTCCTCACTCTCTTTATCCATCTGCTTCTGGTTCTCACCTGACAGGAGCACACCGAGCACCGATCACTGTCCAGCACCCAGATCTGCCCGCTGTGTTTGACCTTGTTGTCATGGATACAGTCGCCCGTGCAGTTGTGCCCGTGGGGACACCGACAGTCGTAGCCTCCGTCCAGGTTGAAGCACACCGTGTCGTTGGCGCAGGTGTTCCTCCCCGTCTTGCATTCATTAATATCTGCGGAGAGCGCAAGAAAATGAATCAGAATCACCCTGTTGCTTTATCTCAAAGAGCGTGTCCTGCTGCTTCTATAGGCTGACATTCATTTTTTTTCACTTAAGAATTAATGTCATTTTTTTGAACAAAACACTGATGGTTCACTGCACCCAAAAACGTGCTCATGAAAAGCTTTAAAATGCTATTGTTACCTGTGGAAATTCAACATTTTCCAGATCATAGAATAAGACAAGCAGTGTACAACTGTAATATAACCCAGAAACCTACTTCTGGGCAAATTACCACATTGGTTTGTGAGACGCAGTCTTAGAAAGAGCCTTTAAAATGCTTTCTTTTTTTTTCTTTTTTTCTCCTCCTGCATCTGAGACTGACAGTCAAGAATGGGGTCAACGAGTGCAGCAGCACCGGCACTATTGTTACAGGTAATGCTTCAATGTTACTGAAGATTGAGGGTTTCCATTTTGACGGGCGACATGTCTCCTGACAGGTCGTACGAGAGAGAGTGTGAGAGGGAATGAACGGGGATGAGGAAAGGAAACTGACATTTGTGGAAGGACAACACACGGCTAATGACAAAAAAACGTGCATTCATAACAGAGCAAACACGAATATGACACCACGTAAAAAAAAAAGAAGTGAAGGTTTTGATCTGTTTTAAACTGCTTATGTCTGTAATTTTAATATCTTTAGTCTAAACAAAGAGAAGAACCTTAAAGCTTTTCATTCAAGGGACATTATGGAGCTGTGGGATACAAACTAGGGATGGGAATCGGTATCGGTCCGTATCGGTATCAGTCCGATACTGGTCAAAATCACTAGATCAGATACCGAACAAATTATATATTGAATCCAATTATCCTACATACATGCATATCACATGATTCATTTTGCACAGACTGCAAAAATGTAAATAAAAATCAGCACAACCATTTTAGCCGAGTCATGTTTGGGCTGTTTTTTGTTTTAGGGAGAACAGTTAATCGATTAATCGGTTTGAAGCTTTCTTCATGATTAAAACAAGATTTCTGATTGTTTTAGCTTCTTAAATGTGTACATTTTATGTATTTCTTTGCTCCATATAACAAAGAAATCATTAAAACGGAATCATTTTGGCTTGTGGACAAAACAAGACATTCAAGAACATCATCATTTCATTTTATGACATTTTATGGACCAAACGATTAATTGATTAATTGAGAAACTAATCAACAGATTAATCGATTTGCAAAAATAATCGTTAGTTGCAGCTCTAGAGGCCAAAATTTGCCGCACAGTTGGAGAATTGTGTCTTTGGAATGACTCAGCACAAAATGTGTTGTTAACAGCTTCATAAACGGTCTAAAATTAATGTATCTGTATCGGACACAAAAAAAGTGTACAAACATACAAACATTATTATGCTGTTTTTAGCATGACAAGACACTTAAAAATGTACATTTAATGTGTTAACGATAATTATTTCCATACAAAATACTGTTGTAACATTCATGAAGTGACTGACCGTTTCATCTGTATCATTTACATTTTTTATAAGCAATAATGGTTTAAATAATACATTGATAATTACGTTCATACACACTGAATGAATTAGATGATACAAATTAAACTGTACAAGTCATGTTTTTGGGATTTTTGGTGTCACATTAGATTCCCTTTATCTATCAACCTGCTGTCTTATCTATTTTTTTTTTTACATATACATGTAAAAACCGAGGCAGCTCACTCACCTATACAGGACTCCCCATTGGTGGAAAACAGGCCATTGTCATGGTAGCCGTCACGGCACTCACAGTGGTACCAGCCGGGCAAGTTAACACAAGTGGACTTGGTGTCACACTCGACAAAGCCATTGGCACACTCGTCAATATCTGGAGAGGAGAGGAGAGGAGAGGAGAGGAGAGGAGAGGAGAGGAGAGGAGACGAGAATCATATATAATCAGTGTTGTTTGGTATATAAAAATATCCACTTGCTCCACTTTTGCCGGAAGACATTTTTAACCTTCACCGTTGGCACTGCGGTGAATTCACCACGTAGGTTATATCGATCACACATCATTGAATAACCAAAGAGCGACATCCGCGTCGATGAAATAATATAGCTGGAAATGAATTAAACAACAGCAATATAACATAAGCATATCCTCAGCTGCCTCAGCGGCGTGTGCCGAGTAAAAATCCTATACAGTCATCCTCCTACAGTAGCAGATGCAGGGGAAAAACAGATAAACTCAGAGTTGCGTGTGCTCACTTTAATTAAACTATTATGTGGAAATAAGGAGGATATGTGGAGAAGCAAAGAAAAAGGGAGCCTATGGGTGGTTGTCAATAGAAGGGAGGTGATGTTTGTTTTCATACAGCTGCACTCGGATGAATCCCTCCCCTCCTCCTGCTCCGGCTCTTTAATACAAGACTTGAATGACACGCACTGACTGTTCCCTCTGTGTATTTAATCCTTTGTTCTTCCCATGGTTCTGTTTGTTTCCTTCTTCATCCGCACTTCCTCGCTTCCTTTCAGTCCACCGTTCCCATTCAACCGTCGTATATTTCACCCGGCGACTTTTCCTCCAGACATCAACCAAGAACAATACAATCTAATACTTCCGAATGTCCCAGAAGAGAGAGCCCAGAAGATCTCCCTGATATTTCATCTTATATTTAATTCAAAAAAGAAAAAGGGCCAGGGCCACACAAGAGGGGGGACATAAATCCTGTTATTACACAGTAGGACTAAATATGTTCGGAGCAGACATGCACTGTGATTAAATGTGCCTGCATAGCCAATGATGGGGTTTTTATGGCCGTGCCTGATGCATGATGCTCCGCTCTCATTATGAAAATGGCAGTGTGCCGTGTCTGACCTTCTATACGACTGCTTGAAACAGTGTCCCCCACCGAGAGACAGGCAGACGGGCTCATGGTCCCCCACCGCCCAGGCAATAATGGAATTAAGATCTATTGGCTAATGAGTCCTCAGTCTTTTAATAGAATTTCTACAGCAGATTAACCGTTGATCAAATGTCTCACAGATTAGGGGCCTATCTAGTTAAAAATTACCCACATTTGTCTGAGTCAACCCTTGGCTGCTTTTTTTCCATCACTATGCTAAAACGCACAGTATATACAGCGGTTATAAGAATGTCTTATATCCTTTTTTTTTCAAAGCACAACCCAAGAGAATGTGATGAAACATTCTCTTTTTTATTTTTTTTCCAACTTTATTTACCAACTATACACAACTGAGCAAAAAGTACTCAAACTGTTTAAAATCGGATTGAATTTGTGTTCACTTGGCTCCTTTATATGAGAAAAAATAAAATAAAAACGGTCTATTTTGCGACTTCTGCACAATTATTGCTACTTTATATCACGACTTAAAATGCGATATAAAATATAAAATCATAACAACACATAAGAACACGAAAAAAAATGCATTTTTAAAGCCTAAATATACAAACCTATAAATGCACGCCCCCCAGGATGTCCATATAAGGAGTTGTGTATCATTCTCATGGTTGCACCTGCGGCACAGTTAAAGCGAATGCTCTCATTTGACTAATTACATTACCTTGGTGAGAGTCCTGTATTTTCCCTCCTTAAGACATTGATGCCAGGTGAAAAGGACAGAAATCACAGGCCTAGAGCAAATGCAATAACCAGCCACTCTTTATAATTAATGTATATTATTCCCACACATGGAGAGCAATATCCTCTGCTCTTTGTTGCCTGTGAACGTCACCGTGATAAAACACAAGGAAGCTTTTAAAAGGGAGAAAGCTGCATGAGATATCCTGCTGTATATTAATAAAATCAAGTTTAATTAGTTTGAATTATCCTCTTCTCCCCAATTAGGCTGTTGGAAATTGTTCAAAGTACAACTGAGCAGTCAGATACTATTTATAACAGACGCTAATGGTGAAGTCAATCTAAAAATATGCAAATGGGTTATTTTCAGCCAGTTTCATTCAGGGATTTTAAAAGCTCCACTGTCTGCCTATAACAACAGAGGGTTACGCCCTCAACAAAAGACATGTCATTTCCTTTTTTGAAAAGAATCTGAGTCAAACCTGTCAGACACAATTATGGCATGATGCATCTCAGCCCCGCCGTCAAAAAATCAACTTTTAAAGTGCCGCTTTAGTAACCGCCAAAGTCACTGTTGTCGCAACTCGCGCTCGACAAGATCGAATGTGTGAGGGAGCAAAGATACAACGCGCTTGCAATCATCCTGCGTAAATGATAATAGAAGATCATCGTAATTAAATCATCAAAAAAAAAAAACCAGACAAGTCGAAAAGAGCGCCGCTTGAAAGCTCCGTCTTGACTGATTCGTGGGGGGGGGTTTGGGGGTTTGCTGAGTCTGAGATGGTGGCTATAGTGCTCGGCTTCCTCTTATTAAATCATGTCATGTTTTTCCCCCACTCACTCTGCTCCGAATGAATAAAAATGACTACACAAACAACATGAAAAACCATCTTTGCGAATCTCTCGGAGAGGTCAAGGCCACAGAAGAACATTTATTTTGGCTGACTGAAAGACACGGTGACTCGCAGAGAAACACCACAAAGAGAGGAGGATGAGGATGGGCTTCGATGAAGAGGAGGGGAGAGACAATGAAGGGAAAGGGAACAGACTGCAGTTTTCCTACTCGTTATCCTGAGTGACAGCCTGGAAACAAGGGCTTTATTAAGGCAACTCTCTGAAGACAAAGTACAGAACAAGTGGACGGTTTCCTCTGCTCCTTCTTGAGCTTGCCGCCGCTGTGCCACGATCGTCCCCTCCTTTCTCTCTTCATCTATTGCCTTCACCTTTCTATGTGGTATTTTCTCAAATCTGTCCCGAATCTGAGGCCAAAACCTGTGGTGTCCTCATCGTCACATTCGCTCATTCTTACTGGTTGCTCCATGTTTGAGCAGAAATAAGTAGAGTTCAGATGTTAGTCGATGTTACCCTCTTCTTCTTTATCCATCGTTTTCATTAAAGCGGAACTAGACCGGAAGTTCCTATTATCGCTGTTTTTTTTGGTGTGTATCTGCGTCATTACCTTGTTTATGAAGCCCTGACGGTTCGAAAACAAACAGTTCAGCCATTGATGAGAATGTTGTGTTTTATTGTAATCTCGGGGCTCAACGAGATCACTGAAAATCCTGTAATAGTTACGTAAGCAGCGGTTCTCCTGAACAACCGATCGTCCTGCTCCGGGCGGTAGTCCGGGCACATCCGGTTACGTACATTGAACCGCAGAAGAAGAATAACGTCCGTTGTGGAGGTGTTTCACGAGCAACAGTGTCTTCTGACTCTGGGTCTGACTCCGGTTTAAAGTCATAAAAGGGACTGCGGCGGGGAGTCGTGACGAAGCTATTTTTAAACACTGTTAAAACAATGTTTTGATAATGAGGAGCAGTGCATCCGCCGTTCCAGAGGGGGGCGCTGCGCTTCTGAGAATGGATGTGCTGGATAGTACTGGCCAATCACAAGACTCTGTCTTCTGGGGGTGAAAGTTCACTCTGAAACATCGCGGCTGAAAAGCACTGTCAGAAAAGAGGATTTCTATTGGCTCGTTTACAGAAACTAGGAGGTTTTTGACCATAAAAACAAGTTAATATATGTAAGTAGACCTCCATAACTAACATATATGTGCAACAGGACCACTCTGTGTGACCTTTAATGTTCCTGCTCCCCCCCCCCCAACTTCTTCCTGTTGACATTGCTAACTATTGTAATCCTGAGCAGGTGCAGCTCTGTGCCATACAGTAAATCCATCCATCCATCCATCCATCCATGCTTCCTCCCTTGACACTTCCCTCCTCATGTCATTTAGCATCTCTGAGTGACAGATGGCCCCAGGAGGGTTGGCATACAGTTCTGCTGCTTTGGACTAACTACTGCTGCCATATGTACATTTTCCTGTACAGTAAACTAATTCAAAATGATTTACTCTTCCACAGTGGTCTACCTGATAATCCTGATAGGCTCCAGGGGGAGTTATTAAAAAAAAAAAAAAGCATAACAACAGAGCCTCCCTCCTCGCTCAGCGGAGTCAGATACCATTTGCAAATAAGTGGATTTGGAAACGAACCGAATTTGTCACGTCAGATCACATTTTAAGACGGCGTTTGAGAACAAGCTGCAGAGCCTCCAGGTTGATAAAAGTGTGTACGGGGCTTTTATTGGCAAGAACATGACACATTGATGAGGCATGAAATGGTATCCTTGCTCTTTTATGCAGAACGAGTGATTGTCACCGGTCCTCGCGGTCTCCGTTGAGAAAGTGTGAACTCGAATAATCAATCAATCGATCAATCAATCATCGTGAAACCTGAGGCAAATGAAGTTACACACTGGCCTAGTCCTGAACGACACAGACACTGAAACGCAAATCTATATCTGTAACCACTCGAACGGCAGAGTGGAGGAGTCCTCGTGGGTAGATCGGAAACGAGCGCCAAGTATCTGTAGCTGCGAGCGCGTACCCATCGCTGACGCTCTCTATTGCTTACCTATAGCTGTGAAATTCCTTCGACCTTTTTTCGATCGAGTTCAAACGCAGACAGCTGCTCTCTGCGGTCAAAACACGCGTTTAGAGTGCGTTTCAGAATTATCGCTACTGCTTTGGTTTTGAACAGCGAGACGACAAAGGGCTTCTATGGATGAGAAATGCTGCTTTAGAGCCACAGTGGGAGGACTGTGAGGCGTACGCGTGATTGACAACGGAGCCGACAAGGGAACTGAGACACATTATAAACAAACGCGAGTTGGTAACTGCTGCCTCAGCTTAAAGGGCAAGTCGCTGTATTAACAGCTGCACAGCCTCAGCAACGGCAGAAAGCTGGTCATAATGAGAACACTAATGAGTCGTCATTAGAAGGTGGGAAAAGGCAAATTAGCGGCCCTGTTCAGATAGTGATTAAAGGTCCAACGCATGCATTGTGGTGGTTTTTGTAGCTACAATCCGAACAATCAGACCAGACTGAGGACAAGATGCATTTTTTCCTGTCAAACTGCTGAAGAACTGGCTTTTATGAGTAAAGAATAAATGCACTTCTGAAACCTTTCGTGGATGCCTCGTCGTGTTTCCAACCAGTTTACCAGAGAAACGTTCCCGTTTCCTGCATCTGTATATGCACTACAGTCTTAAAGGGGAAATAAGTAGTTTATAGTGCCATCTAGAGGAGAGGCTGAAATTTACAACAAAGACCTGCTGCTCTGCTCACCCCCTCCCTTCCCTGAGCGCTACGGTATCCGCAACTGGTCTAATGTCGTCCTCGTCGTCTTTCTCCGTGTCAGCAGATGAGGTTCGTGAGGTGAGGGAGAGGGCGAGCTACCACGGCCGTAGCAGACGAAGCGGAGAGAGAGGAGGCGGGACTTCCGCTCAAAGTAAAGCGACGCTTGATTTGTTCTCTCGCGTTTGTCCTTACAGGCTCCGGTAGAAACATGGCGTCTCGCTGCTAACAGTGGCTATGCAACCGCGGCCCGCGACCATGTTATTTTACATGACTTTTTGAAACACTACGAAAATGAAACAACAACTATTATAAAGCGACTAGACAATGCAGGAGCACATCATATGTATAAAAAAGTGGATTTTGGGTTATATAAACCCATAAATACTACACACTGTCCCTTTAACATGCATTCTCAGTGATCCACTTCATTATCTTTCATCGTGGAATCCGATTGTTATCTCAATCTAGAGCACCAGGATGCAAAAAAAAAAGAGTCGATCTGTATGCTGCGGCAGCATAAACCACGCAATTTAATATCCATTGTCCTTTAAAGCAATGTCGCCGTCCAGTGCCAGTGCAGAGCGCGCTGCACTGCAGCAGCAGCATCCAGCAGCAACATATCCCTGGGAGATGTGTCATTTGGGTAGAAGCAGCAGGTTGCGCTGAGCTAAACGACAGTTCTGGCCATTAGCGGGGCCTAATTAAGACACACTAATTATGGGTGATGGAGTGAGCGCTTTGAAAGGGCGTCTCTAAATAAATAATGAATACATAATCATTGTGCTTAAACAAGCCGCTTGAGCTGAAGCAGTCACGGTGCCCCGGGGCCTTGTGGGTAAATCGTGGAGCATAAGAGCGGGAGGGGAGAGCGGCTGCGATGCATCACGGGAGCTGTCAAAGGGCGGAGGATAAAAAGAAAAAATTGGGAATATGGTTTTAAATATTCACTACCTGTGCCGGAGTGTCAGGTGCCCAGGGGAGAATTCTTATCTTCCTACACAAAGGTCTAAGGCCAACATTTGATTTGTTATGTTAGCAATGCTGTAATGACCATATAGTATAATTACTTCCCAAGCACTTTCGAACACATCCAGAAAAATACTGAAAACATGTACATATGTGGGTTCAAGTGTCAAGTATTTAGTGTGATCTTCCCACTTGAACGAGCGTAACCTTAATTAATGTTGTGGGTAAAACCTGTTTGTTCTTCTATTCATGTCAAAAAGAAAAGACATGCTTAAGCGTTATACATACACATGTGTGTGTTGCTAAACTCCCAGTCACATCATCCCATAGACCAGGAGTTCTCAAAGTTTTGATACCTGAGGGCCAATTTAGGAACCCAACATTGGACTGAGGGCCGCCAAAGGAAAAAAAAACAAAAAACAGAAAGAAATCCCATTTGTAATAATTTTAAAGACCAGATTGCAGTTCTACAGTTTACACTTATTGGTCTGTGTCCAGTAAGTGTGGGGGGGAAAATCAACTCACATAGGAATCGCGATTCTAATCATCCACGATTCTGAATGGATTCATAAACTTCAAAAATCGATTTTTGAAAAAAAATGTTTTTTATAATAATAATATATATTTTTTTTTTTTTAAGTTTCTATTTTTTAAAAACCACAGAAAACACAAATTTGTGTTATTTGCGTACATTTTATTTTTGTGACTTCTGGGAGAAAAAGGCAGATAGCCTAAGCTTTTCTTTATGTAAGTTATTAAAAAAAATAACTTACATACAGTACAGTAAGTTTTTATTTGTTTTGAATGAATGAATGAATGTTAACTTTTGTCATAAGTTTGCCGTTGTGTGATCACATTATCACATCATCTTACACAAACTCTATTGTTCTGATGCCATAATTTGCCTTAACACACTATGCATTGTATCCATTTTTTTATCCAGAATCGTCTGAATCGAATCGTGACCCTAAGAATCAGAATCGAATCGTGAGCCACCCAAAGATTCACATCCCAAGTATCCAGCAATGTCCAATGAACATTTAACAAGCTTAGTAGCTCCTGGATTCAAACTATCAACTGGCCTGCGGGCCGCACTTTGAGAACCAATGCCATAGACATACAAACAACAGTGGTGGTGGTGTGCTAAGATATTTTCTACAGTACTGTATGTAAATGAGGTCTGAGGGAACAAAATGTTTGTCTGCTCCCTGTTTCCCTCATGAACTCACAGTCCTCCACTTGTTGCCTCCGATTCTTCACCTCATTGGCGTAATTTTGGCTTACTTCTTTCTCTTTCCTCTCCTTTCATAAAAATAAAAGAAGCATCCATTTTCCTTCCCCATACGTGGGAGAAAGAGAGATAAAAATTGATCGACGGAGCAAAAAAAAAAAAAAAATCAAAGCTCTGATACAAAAACAGCACCATTTCAGCCACATAAACATCACACCCCTCTCTTTATAGCACTCATCTTTATGAGAGTATCACTTCGGCGGACGATGCACGCTGCTAAATTATCATGACTCGAGAAAATGAGAGTTTTGCCTCCCAATAAAACATCAGTTTACAGTGGAGGTGTAATGCACCAAGGCCCCCCCGACTGCACTTTTGAATATAACCCCTCCAGGAGTGTGTAGGAGTCACAAATCTAAACTGCATCATTAACACCAAACATAAAAAATCTTTTTATCTCTTTCTCCTTGTCCTTAAAGAACACTGTTGATGCTAAACTACAGAAGCTTCTCTATGATTCAGCGCCGCTGATTAAAAGTGCTCGAGGGGACCGGAGACTGCGGATGAATTAGAAGATGAAAGGGAGAGGTGTGTTCATCCCCGACATGTCGTCGAGTGCTCACTGGCCCCCCCTTCAGCGGCACAGCGGATCCTCAGAGGAAACGACAGGAGAGGCCAGCCGAGGAAAGATGGCCTTTATTTACAGACGTGATGGCACAGTGACACAGTCGTTTCTATCTAGTGGTCAGGCATCCTAATAAGCTTGTGGGGGCTTGAAAGGAGAAGGTAATGAGCTGATGATAAAGGAAAGACAACCTATCCGTTCATCTCGTAGGAACAGTTCAGGAATTCAGTTCATAAAAAACGAATGTGACCTAAACAGGGGGAGAGGATGTTCACAGATGTTGTGTCTAATTATTCCACGCATACACAATCAAGCATGCGAATAATATTTATAGTCGTAGGCCCTTTTTTTTTTTCTCTTCCTAAAAGCAAAAAGCGATGATAAAGACTTTGTTATGAATCTTCTTTGCTGTATATCCAAATGCATTATCAGCATAAAGACACTTAAATCACGTTCCCGCTGCCCACTTATCCAAAGACGACGGAACACTTATGATTTACAGGTTATGGGTTTGTTTACAACATTTAATGATGTGCTTTTTAAGTTCGCCGTGATATATCCTCTCTTTAAACCCCGAAGGGGAGGGGGAGGTGGAGGGGGGGGTGTATTTAACATTAGCTCCAAGGAAAATGATGCATGAATGTATCTGTCAATTCCACTCATGCAAAATGCACTCAGAGCCATGACAATAAACTGCGCTAATGGACAGAGATGTAAACTCTTTATTATCTTAATTTTTTCAGTGCAGCCTTAAAGGAAAAGGGCTTATTGTTTCAGTAACGCAACGTTCCAAAAAAAAAAACAACTGCAGTGAAAACCACCACCAACAACAATATCCTTCAGCTTACGTCTTCAATAAAATATGAATCTTATCTCACAACAGTGCCACGTTTTCCTCTGCTTTTCTCCGTTAGAATCCACCTCCTCTTTTTTATTCGCGCGCATTAGTCGCATGTTTTAAACATGAAAACACGGCATATTCTGTCAAACCTGCGAACATTTCTCACGTACACATGTTTTGCGAGCTGAAGGTTGTAAATGTTCATTCTAAAACCAGCTGTATCCCGTCTTCTCGGTGATTGATATAGTAATTTTTATTCTCATTTATGATTTGTATTTAATGGTTCTTTGGGTTTATACAGGGGAAGCAGACGGTGGAGGGTTCTTATAGGGAAAAGTATTATTTCATTCATTCAATCATTTTCCATCGTTTCTGCTTTAAAGAGTCTTAGGAATTGATGGATTTAATCTAAACTGACTTGAGTGAAGAGAGAATTTTGAGGGATACAACCAAATGAACCAAAACCAACTAAATAAACAAACAAACATGCCACTTCACCTCATCATAGATGATCAGAGAGTGGAGGACCAGGAACAAAATCACCAAATGAACTGAAGTTAGTTTCCCATCAATTAATGAAAACTGAATCTGAATAAAAAAGTTTGGAAAAAGTGAATAATCTCAAGAAATGAGAGATCTTTTCAGTGAGCTTCCATCTCATGGCACAGGTTCAAAATCATCTCCGCAAAGCTATTATTGCACAACGTTTTCTCACTTTTCCTCCAAGCCAAAAAAGAAAACGCTGTAGAATATAAACATAATATTCCAGCATTTCTCACCCAAGCCCATATAAGGAAACGATGACAGCCGGGGGGGGCGACAACATCCCACAATGCTGCATGTTCGGGGGCAAACATTACACGGCTTGGCCTTGCGTTCCATTTATATCCATGACTGAAGTGTGTGCGCGCCCTGCCACAGCTGTATCGTGCATAATTCATGATGTGTCAGGGTTCTCCCACTTGCTGGTGTGTGTCTGTCAGCACTGCATGTCCCCTGTCCCTCCCCATCCATTCCCCCTGAATAGTAATGACAAGTCAGCAAGTGCACACACACACAGTCGCACACATGTGACAATTACACACAGTCAGACATCGAGTGTCCACACCTCAATGCAAAGAAAAGGCACAATCTGAAACGGGGAAACGGATAACTATTAGCGTAACCATACTGTAAAACGTATGTGCGCGTGCTGAGACTTGCGTGCGTGCATCTTCGCTGCCTTGACGAGCTCCCGTTCGGTGTCTCATGACAGGCCATCAGTCTGCCGCAGCGGCAGCGGGAGCGGCGGCGTTTCCCCGGGGACGCCTCTAAAAGCTCACTGGGTTCTGGGAATGGCGAACGCAGAGACTTAGTGAAAGCCTTTCCATGTTCATCCACCAAGCTCTGCTTCGCTTCCTCCATGCAGCAGCAGCAGCAGCAGCAGCAGCAGCAGCAGCAGCAGCAGCGACTCCGCCAGCCTCATTCTGCATCCAAATGCGGAGGCAACTCACTAACCCCTCACCCTCCCAACCACTCATCTCTCTCTGTGCATTTCTTCCTCCATCTCTGCATCTGTCAGTTTTTCCTCCAACATCGCTGGATCTTCCTTTCCACTTCACCTCCTTTTCCTCCCCCAACCTCCCAGTCGTTATCTCTCCTTTCTCGCTCCTGGAATTTTTTGACCCGTCACCCTCTCTCCATACATCTCCATCTCTTCGACTCAAACTATTGTTCTCAATCCCCCTTCAACCATTTCCATCTCCCGCATGAGCGGCACATCCTATAGTACATTAACCTCCATACATCTTTGTGAGTGTCTTAAAGGTACAATATGTAGTATTTATGGGTTTATATAACCCAAAATCCACTTTTTTATACATATTATGTGCTCCTGCATTGTCTAGTTGCTGTATAATAGTTTTTGTTTCATTTTCGTAGTGTTTCAAAAAGTCATGTTAAATAACATGACCGCGGACCGCGGTTGCATAGCCACTGTTAGCAGCAAGACGCCATGTTTCTACCGGAGCCTGTAAGGACAAACGCGAGAGAACAAAACAAGCGTCTCTTTACTTGTAGCGGAAGTCCCGCCTCCTCTCTCTCCGCTTCGTCTGCTACGGCCGCGGTAGCTCGCCCTCTCCCTCGCCTCACGAACCTCATCTGCTGACACGGAGAAAGACGACGAGGACGACATTTGACCAGCTGCGGATACCGTAGCGCTCAGGGAAGGGAGGGGGTGAGCAGAGCAGCAGGTCTTTGTTGTAAATTTCAGCCTCTCCTCTAGATGGCACTATAAACTGTTGTTGGAAAAAACAGTTGGAAGGCAACTCTCACACTGAAAGATCGGTGACGTCTCTAAACAGCGGCAGAGGCTTTCGCCCCGGTAGCAAGGGACTGTGACCTGTGGTCCTGGACAAGAAGAAAACACACGACAATGGAAGCTGTCACAGCGCTGACTCGGACACGATCGGGAGGAATTGTGGGAGGAAGAGGAGAGACAGGCGCGCACACAGAAGCAAGCAGCAGCCGCCACGGTGGTGACAAACATCTTGTTACTTGAAACCTAAAGGGAGTGCCAGAGTTTTCGCAACTCCAAAACCTCAAATTCTAATCAGCTTTTTGGATACAATACTACAATAAAATAGCAATAAACCATATTTTCGAACGTCTGTGTATCCATCCATGGCAGAACAATGGAGCTAAATGGACTTTTGATTCAGAAAATGCAGCTTAAAGGAAATGGAATTCCATTCCAAGTTTCCATACATTAACTTAATGTATTTACTCAGCACGGGTGACTGAGGAGTGACAGTGGTATATAAATAACAAATATGCATGCCCATGCGCAATCTTTGTTTATAATGTAAATATCAAGTCCATACTGTATATAATTTGGAAACTGTCTATAATGTACATTATACATTCTATTCCATTTTAACTTTTTTTTAATAGTCTTAGTTTTAAAGGTGCATTATGTAATAAATCTAAAGCAACTGGCCATAAAATCCTCCTAATTTGTCACAGAGACTCCGGAATAATGTTCATATAACAAACTGAACTCACCAACAACAACAGTACAGACAAAATATTTGCATTAAAAAAAATCTTTTGCTGACCAGAAATCCTGTTTATGTTTTGAAATCATGTTTTTGGCACGTGGTGGCGCCACCTACCGCCGTCTACCAATCATTGCAGTCAGTAGAGTCTCAGCTGCCGAGCAACCACGGGTTGCCAGTTACGTCAGAAAATGAAACCTAAAAGACCTCTGTATTTTGAGTGTAGTAACCGTTTTTGGCCTAATTCTTACATATGGCGCCTTTAATATCTTTATATATTGTATTGTATTTTTGGGGAATGCATGTTTATTATTTATTATCTTTATCTTTACTGTCTTTGCTGCTGTAACAATGTACATTTCCCCACTCCAGGACAAATAAAGGACTATCTTATACGTTTGCAAATACCATTGTTTGGTTGCTATAGATAAATAGGCCTACAGCAAACCAGCCAACCACCTTACCTCACTAATATGTAAATGAATCCCTTATTTAGTAATATCCATAATAAAATGTGCACTTGTGTGTTTGCAGCTTGTACTGTGCAGGATTTGTCAACGGTCCAGCAAACTAGAGAGTGATTAAAAAGAGAGAGCAGTGAATTTTAGTGAATTTAAGAACAGAAACCTAACTTAAGCACGTCCGCGCTGCAATTGATCCGACGGGAATACAAAATGTTCAATAATGTTAACGTTAAATACAAAGAAATGTTTCCTACGAAAACACATTTATTTGTGGATTTCTGTTTCTCAGATATCGACTGACACGACAAATCCCTTTGAACTAAAACCGCGGCACGGAGATTGTGAGATTTCTCCTTTGACGGACTATTTTGGAAGTGTTTTTGATTTCACAGAACATTCACAACAACAACAACAACAAAAAAAAGAGAGAGACGGACAAACGAAGGCAGGGATCTAAAACACTACGGAGGGGTAATGAAATGTGTGATTGCCTAGCTCTTGTGCCATTACCAAAAGACGAAGGCCGCAGAACCTTTTCTGCAACAAAATAGGAAGAAGAAGGCTAAGTCATTATGGTTTGGATGCATTCTCTGTAGCGCTCGCTCTCACTCACTTTCCTCAGCGTCTCAGGGCAGGCAGCAGCATGAGGAAATTCATTTACTTTGAGATAGGCAGTAAAAAGGACACCTCGTAAAAAAAAAAAAAAACTCCTTTATGTGCAATCAATACCTGATTCAGAGAGAAAGCAGAGAGACTCCGTTTGCTTCATTCAACCATAAGCGCGCACACACACACACACAGAGAGAGTGAACTTTCTATTTGCTGGGCTGCTCGTCTCCTGAAGGACACTCCAGTGAGGGTTAAAATGGCTGATGAGAACGGTGTCGCTGCTATAGATTAGACAAAACAACACAGCGAGGGCACCGGGATCAACGTCTTTCCATTGGTTACCTTAATTCACCGGTGGAGCGAAGGCAATCGCTCTGAAGAGGATCCAAAAGCCCAGAGATTTATCACAATGTCGTGACGGACATTTTATTTGTCATGCGTGAGATCAAGTAGTAACCCAGCCTTCATTATAAACACAAAGGGCTGCAGTGATTCATCTATTGATAATCTATTTATTGATTTATGAATCAATCAATCAGAGTTTTCAGCTTCTTAAATGTGAATATTTTCAGTTTTTTTTTTTATTCCATATAGACTCTTAGAAATAAGGGATCCAAAAGGGTTCTTCTACAAGGGCTGATGGTTCTACCTGGAGCCATTTGCTTCTGAAAAACCCTTTCTTGATTAAAGGGTTTTTCAATGGTTCTTGGTAACACTAATGGTTCCAGTAAGAACCGTTTTGATCCAGAGAACCCTTTAAAACCCCTTTCTTGAATAAAGGGTTTTAAAAGGGTTCTTGTTGGAACCCTCCAAAAGGGTCCAGGTAGAAACTTTTTTATAAAGGTTCCAGCTGGAGCCAAAAAGAGCTCTCCTATGAGGACAAGCCGAAGAACCTTATATGGTTCTACTTAGCACTAAGAGAGCAGCAAATAAATCTTTAAAATGGATACAGTTTGGCTTCATAATAATAATATATATATATATATATATATATATTTATATATAATTTCAAGGATGCGGATCAACATTTTTCAATGTTTTTTTTGTAGTAAATGTTTAGTAATGGAAATAACAGTTTCAGCACTAACACGCACACACACACACACACGCTGACTTAATACTTTTAATACGGCTCTCGTGATTTCATTTGAGATATAGTGCATTAGGAAACGTGTGCAGCTGTGACTTGCATTTGATGTGAGGAATGCCACGCTGATTAATAAAGGGCTGTGATATAGGGGGTAATTCCCATACTGCTGCAACTGCAGTTCAAATCCTCTGTTGGGCCATTGGAAGAGGCGCATGCTCGTTATTCACCACGGATCACGGACCCACACAGTCTGACGCACTCGCAGAAACACACATTTATACCCCGCAGTCTCAAACACACACACATTAGACGTGTGTATGAAAGTGTGAACATCTCAGCGTTTACAGATCTGATGTTTTGTTGAGGTCAGAGCAAAGACAGCGCAGCAAAGTAAGAAAAATGACTGCCTTTCCCCAAACACAAGAGCCTAGATATGCCAAAGACAAACTCCAAAACTTCTCATCTTTCCTTTCGTCCTTTCCCTCTCGGACACACGGAACATAAACAGCCTCCCATTTGTCTTACTTTCGCGTCTGTTCTTAGAGATTCAGCCGGAGGTGAGTCCTTGAGCTCTTTTTGAGGAGAGAAATAGTAGCAAGTGGATCTAGAATGAGCTCTTACCCGTCTCGCATCTCTTCCCAGTAAATCCTTGCTGGCAAACGCAGTTGTTAGGCGAGACGCAGGTTCCTCCGTTCTGGCACAGTCCGTCACACATGGCTGGAGGTAAAGCAAAGCAGAAGAGCAAATTTCTCACTAAGATTGACGACCTTTAAGTGTGTAATTAGACCAGCAGCAGCAGCAGCATATGTATTTGCATACAGAATAAGAGCTAATTTAGTGACGGGATTCACTGCCGTCTCTTTTGATTAATGAATCTCACCATGGTTCATTTAAAAAAATGTTCATTATCAGCAGACTGATAGTTAATGTCTCCTAAAAACACAGAGGAGTCACTGTATTTGACAAGAGTGTAATGGAAATAAATGTAACAGACAAATATGTAAAAGTCTAATCCAGTCTTATTTTTATTATTATTTTAGAAGCAACTTAATGACTTTTGGGAAACTACCCCAGAATTTCCACACTCCCCCCTGGAGAGGAATTAAAACCTGTGCAGGCCATTTTAAAATAGATTTCTAATCACAATGATTAATTAAACAGCAATGGTAAAGTCAATATTATAGCCTTTGCGCAGGCGACAAACAGAGAGGCATTAAACCGAGGTAAACCTAGATTAGTGAAGTAAAAGTCCAAATTTCAAAAATAGATTGTACTTTAATATGCATGAGATACTGTTTGTGTAACTGTAATAACTGCTCTTGTGAAAATAAATGACTTTAAGCTACTTTTTTTGGCTTCTGATTTCATTTTTAGAACATGGGACGTTATCAACTGACGCACAAACGTCTCACAGATGAAACAAAACCTTGACAGCCGCCTGTTTTTTCTCCACGTCTTGTTTAGTCGCGTATACGTGTTGAGGACTTGTCACAACAAACAGCAAAACACGACGGCGACTCTTACCTTTGCAGACCGTCCCGTTGCCAGTGTAGCCGGGCTTACAGGAGCAGCTGTGGCCTCCGACCATGTTGAAGCACAAGGCGTTTTCGTCGCAGTTGTGGAGTCCACTGAGGCACTCGTCGTGCTCTGAGGAACGAGACGACAAAAACAAACAAACACAACAGATGTCGGTCTCAATACGCTCTTCATTCATAACCGCGCTTGTGTTTCGCGTCTTTCTGGAAACAAGCGTCAGGCAAAAGATGAACACATCAGCGTCACGTCTGCAAATCGCGACAACTATCAGGAAAATAACCGATTAAAGAAAACAAGTTTTTATTTTGCCATGAATAAATGGATGGTATTGCTTTTCTTTCAGAGTCAACCTGGGGTTAAATTATTTTATAGTGAGAATCTATGAATCTATTAATAAAGTGGTCTCTGATGTTTTGTTCTGCTGCAATTTGTTGATTATGTTTGGTAGAAAATGATGAAAAGGATCAAAATCAACGACGAGCAACTGAAAATAAAACCCTTCATCCGCCATCTTGTGTTGTATTATACATTTTTTGTTTTAAATTGCAGAAATAGCCATGAACCCTTTAACACCTAAGTTTCAAAATGTCCGTCTCTACTTTTTTTTTTGGTTCATTTTAATCATAAAAGGGCCAGAAAATGTCCTGTGAGTAAGTGCATTTTTCCAGAATAACTTTCAATATCTGGCAGTTATTTACAATTTACCGCATGTTAAAATAGTGTATTAACAATTTAAAATTAAAATCAAAATGTTTAATTGAGAAAATATACATGGACACAATATTTTTGCGTGTTAAATTTGAAATTTGAACAGTACAACACACAGTTAAAATCAAATTTGTTTGACTTTTTGTCTCAAGGCCAAAAAATGCAAACTTACGTACAGCTGTTTTTTCCAACTCGCTCTTATATGGTGATAAAGACGCTGATTTGCAACAGCACAAGTGAAATTACCGTAATAACCACACGTTGTGCCAGAATTTTTTCCGATGGCACAAACCGCAGAGTAATGGCACTAATGCAAATAAGTGCGCTCGTGCAAACGTGTCGTCTGCGATGCGCTCGGTGTTAAAGGGGTTAAGAAGACACAGAAATGAGTTATAGCACAAATTAATAAAACGTTTCCTTAAGAACCAGGACTAAGCTCTCCTTGCCGCTGCTGTGGCTTCAGTGATACCATGTGATATAAATCACTGACAAGCTTGATCAATGGCCACAGCCTATGATGATGTACTACTGTATATCCAGGTGACGAACAAATCTCTTCCCCTCTGTGTGTGTGTGTGTGTAGAAGCTCGGGGATAACGTGCAGAGAACGAGGTGCAAGGACAATAAAAATCCTGCAGGATATGTAATCAAACTGTGCAGGTCGAAAAAAAGTGCAATAAAAATCCCACAAAGTCAGTGCTGATTACAGCGGGGGAAAAAAACAAGATAAAACAGTGTGAAAAAAGTAATAGACTTTTACATTTACAGTAAAACTGATTACATCACAAATACAATAAAGGATGAGGGTGTGGGAGTACATGAAACATTTGTCCACAAACTAATAATAAGAATCTGTAGTCTCTATATTAACGATTTGGTAACGCTTTCTTTTACAGTCCCCTAATTACCTGGTATTTAGCTGGTAAATTCATGGTAACACTAAAGTGTTGCTAGGTAATTACCAAGGGTAATAAGATAAGTAAATACAGTGAAACCGTTGCCAAAATACTGGGTAATGCACGGTAATGTACTAGGTAAGTAAAGTAAAACTGTACTGTAAAAGAAAGCCAAGCTTGTTTCCATGTAATTACACACATTTTTAGGGTTAGGTTTGTTAGATTACCCCTTGGGTAAATAGCTAGTAATTAGGGGACTGTAGGTACCTGCTTATTACCAGTTTATAACCCAATAATACACTTACATTTACCATAGTTTTGCCATAGTTTAGCTGTACATACCTTCTTATTAACAGCAGTAATAACACGCTATAATTAACTATATAGTTACCAGGTAAATGCCCAGTATTTTGGCAACAGTTTCACTGTATTTACTTTCTTATTACCATTGGTAATTACCTAGTAACACTTTGGTGTTACCATGAATTTACCAGGTAAATACCTGGTAATTAGGGGACTGTAAAAGAAAGCGTTACCAAAGATTTTTATACAGAGCCAATGTCACAAAATGAAGCAATTTGAAGTTTTTGTGCTCACACACATCCACGTTTGAAATCGGGGCTGAACAATTCATCCTTTTCAAATTGAAATTGCAATTTCAAACATTGCAATTTGCAAAATAGCAAAGGCTCCGAGTTTTTTTTTTTTCTTTCAGATCTCAGAAGTGTCTGTACACTGTGCCACATTAAAGTCAAGGCAATGCATAAATGTTGGAAAGAATTCTCAGCTTTCACTCAATTCTCAATGCTTGGTCCATTTGTTCATATTTTGGTTCTATCTCATGTGGTAATGCTTCATCTTTGTTATACAACACAGTAAAACATTGAACTGAGGCTGAGGAACTGAGACAATAAGATTATATTGCAAATGAAATTGCAATGTGTGAAATTAATTCCTACTTTTTTAACACGACACAACATTTAGCTAAGCTCTCATTAAAAGACAGGTCGTTTGTCATTTGAAGCCCATGTTTCTCCAAACCCAAAGCTAACTTGTTAAAGTTAACACCCATTTTTAATCCAGCCTCACTGACACATGTCAAATTTGAAAAGTAAACCTTTGCATTAGTGATAAATGTTAATCCCTCATGAATGTTCGTCAGTCTGCGCCAACTTAAGCCCAATTTATACTCCTGCGTAAAGTGCTCTACGTAGGTTACGGAGACCCCTCTATGTCGCCGGAAAGTCTCTCCGTCGTCCCTGGCTGCGCGAAATATTTTTTAAGTGTCCGTCACTCTTTTAAGGGACAACGGAGACGGCAAGGCCTGCGATTGGTCCTCAGGACAGGCCGAGATAACGCTGCTCTGTGCCGGCCACAGTGCGCACCGAGCGTCCACAGAGGTGGAGCTGATCACTGCCGACAACGTCGCTGCCAAACTATAAATAAATACGTAATATCTTAATACACAAACCACGTGTTTAGACTCTAAATGGCTAATTTCTTGCTTCAAATGATCTTAAAACTGCATTCCAGGACACAGAAAAGTGAGAAGTTTGATGTTATTCAGCCACAACAACAACAGTCTTTCTCTCTCGGACGCCATTTCTCACTGTAGCCAGAAGCACAACAACCTTGCGTAGCGACCCCTACTGATCGGGCGGAAAATTGCAGTGCGTATCCGACACACTACGACCGAGAACTATGAAGACTTGAGGGGTCTCCGTGGTTACGCAGTCGGATAACGCATTACGCAGTCGGAGAGAAGTATACTGTTAAAGTAAAGTAGACTTTATTGATACCTTTGGGCCTCCAGGGACTACACTATGATAACATTTTTATTCCTTTGAGATCAATCAATCAAATTATTCGACATTATTTTACAATATTGCCCTATTATAAGTTTCCAGGAGTGTAAAAAGAGACACTTTCTCCCCAGAAACTTCTCTTAACCTTCAGAAACCCCTGTCCTTCTATAACAAAACTGTACCCGAGCCAGAAACTGCTCATGAAAGTCTCACCTTTTACCCATTTTCCGAATTACCATGTGTTCAAAGGACACAGAGAACTTTGCTCAAATATTGATGAATCCCTCCCGAAAAATGCTTTGACTCTTGGAAAACACAAGTACAAAAAGATCCTGGAGTGGCAGAAAGAAGTTTGGACCTTTGATCGAATGCACATAATATTCATTTCTCTCAACTGTGACCTGTGGCCCATTTGTTCAGAAGAGTGCTTCTCGCCAACACAAGGACAATACCTTTGAGAGGCGCCTTTATATAAATGCGTCCTGTGCTGTGTGCCCAGTGTGAGGAGCGAACGACAGCACCTGAAGAGGGAGGGGGATCAGAAATGTGAGTGCTTGTTGCCGAAAAGACCTGAGCCCTGTCATCTGTTTCCCTGTCATCATCCAATTCATTATACCTCCTGAACACACCGTAGGCTCATCCAAATTGAAAGTGACACTGTGATGAGCTCCTCCATCCAGGGTTTGATATATGTGTGCATGTGCATGCTGCTGGATGGATTGAAGGGGCTCTTGGTAAAGCCTGCTGCTCCACTCTTACTCCTGCATTATTCTCCCTCTCTCTCTCTCTCTCTCTCTCTCTCTCACCTGCTGTGTGGCAGAATTAAAGTCTGCTCATAGACATAAACAGTGAGAGGAACACAAGAGACAGGGAAGATAATAAGGTGTTTTTTATTCCCAAGGTTACATCTGCCAGAGCAGAGAAACTTTAGCTGTCAGTTTGAACAGACGGGGCAGCAATGTGTGTGTGTGTGTGTGTGTGTGTGTGTGTGTGTGTGTGTGTGTGTGTGATAGCATTAGTGAGGAATTAGGAATTTATGCTTATTACAGTCGTGTACTTAGTGTAAGAGCGCCTCTTAATGTAATCACCAATTCAATCCCTGATTTGTGTGTGTGTGTGTGCATGAGAGAGATATTTCCTCACTGGCTGCTGCTGCTGCTGCTGCTGATGCTGATGCTACTGATGCTCAGGCTGCAGACAGATAAACAATCAATTATGTACAGCCTGTCAGCAGGGAGCTCTCTGGAGTTGGCCCGTTCTCCTCCTGTTTGACTGCCTCCACCTTCTGCCAAGACAACACACACTTTTTCAAGTCAAGTTTGCGCAAATTAAAGCAGGGACGGCACGTCAACGTCTTAAGACTTCCGTGCTTTATAGGAAACACACATTCAGTACGTTTTCACGCACAGTTTAGTCGAGCTACGCTGTGTATTTGTCACGATACTTAACTTAAGCATGTGTGTTTGCCTCCACTACACTAGGTGGCGATATGTCCCTTTTTCAGGTTGTCAATATTAGGTGGTTTACAATTTAGCTGTTTGGTAGCATGTCATATGTGGCGTTCAGACGATTTTTACCATCTACACTCTTAGAGATAAAAGTGCTAAGTAGAACCATATAAGGTTCTTTGGCTTGTCCTCATAGGAAAACCCTTTTATAAAGGTTCCACCTGGAACCCTTGGTGTTACCAAGAATCCCTTTAAAACCCTTTATTCAGGAAAGGGGTTTTTAAAGGATTCTCTGGATCAAAATAGTTCTTACTGGAACCATTAGTGTTACCAAGAACCCTTGAAAGACCCTTTCTTCGGGAAATGGTTTTTCAGAAGCAAATGGTTCCAGGTAGAACCTCAGCCCTTGTAGAAGGACCCTTTTGGAACCCTTATTTCGAAGAGTGTAGCAACTCCTTCTATTATTGCTGAGTCAAAGCCGAGGGGAAACTATGGAACATGTACAGAGCACCCAGGCCAGATCAAATCAAACTGAACATAAACATGTAGCACTGTAATCTCACTTCTAACCACGTTTGTTAGAGTTTGATTTAACACAACTTCGGTCAAACTAAGTCTAGTATCAGTAAGAATAGCACAATTATTGAGGTTTTTTTCTAATGTTATTCAAATTGTTTGTTTCATTCACAGTACATTATATTGTCTTATCTAATTTGACATGCCAAACAAAATGCTTCCTTGTAAGACTGAAAGGCTCTACGCATGAGTTTAACACTCAAAGCTGCACTGCTGCATTTCTTCCCTGGACAAACAGCACAAATAATAATGTTCTTCAAGGACAAACACAAGGTCAACGGTGGAATAGCACTTTTTTTTAAAGTGTTAGTAAAGTAAAGTGGTGCTCTTTGTGACATGAATCCATACAGAAAACGAGAAAAACTAAAAATCATTATGACACAATTGCTAAGACAACCAATATCAAACTCAAATGTATTGTGACCACTGGTAGTGCTATAAAGGGTTGTTTTTGTGTAATGGATCTTAAAGATGCACACATATCTGTTTATCTGTTTTGGGGGAAAACACTGAATGTAAATATACCATAGTAAGTATTGGATATCAAGGAAGAGTGGGGCCAGAGCTTGTCTAACTGGCTTTGCATATTTGGTCTCACCTTTTTCCAGTTTGTCTGAAACCCCCTCAGCTACGAGACTCTTGGAGTCAAAGTCATCTTTACTGATCTCTGGTGTTGAAAAAACCCCCTCCTCCTCCTCCCTGCTCCACCTCTGGCCCATATCCATGCCTTCTCTCCTCTGTCTGCCCAGCCCTTTTCTGTTCCTCTGCCTCAGGCATCCGGGGTCTGGTTATCACAGGATTAGGACAAGGACACACACACACACACAACCCCCCTGCACAAGCACACAAATGCATGTGAAAGTGTGGAGTACATGCACACCTCAGAACAGCCTTCTTATATCATTCAAAGGGAGAGCACAAGCAAACGGCTACCTTTCATGGATTAGCTGCTAATCTCGCAGAGCGAGAAGCACCTCGGGCACTTTGGGGAGAAGTTGTAGAGCAGAGGGGAAAAGAGGGAGGAGGAATCTTGACCTTCAAGATCAAGGATAGAGGGCTATTCAAATAAAGGAGCAAAAATAATGATGGGCATGTTTCTTTTGCTGAAGGCGCCACCAGATATGGAGCATGAGCTGTGTCAAGACAACTACTTTGTACATATTCCATTTAGCCCATAGCTATGTTTGCCTCATGGTACAGTACGGTATTGTTTGGTAACGTTAAAGACTGAGAACAGTAGGCGGGGGTGTGTGCTGTGCCCGACGGCCACAACAGCGAGATACGGAGCGTGACATTGTAACGGCGCAACGACGACGACGACATTGAACGCTCGCTTTTACTGCTCGGTTTGCAGGCCGTTTGTCTCAACAAGACGTCAAGCTTCGTATGAGAATAGACTAACGGTGTTGAAGAAACACCAGTCGCAATGGAGAGGCACTTTCCGGTCGCCCCAATCAGCTGAATGTCGTGGGTCTAGCTTCGTCCGTACCGCACCATTACTCCAGTACCCCAAGGGAAGGGTAAAAAAAAAGATGGATGTTGGTACTATTGCAAATGGAAACAAGGCAATCAGAGAGAAGGCAGACTTTACCCCATTCGTGCATGCAACAAGCCTCTGGCGGCCTCTGTTGGTCACGTTGGCAAGTGCAAGTGCGGAAGCACAGACAGACAGAATCACAGAGCCGTGGGGCGAAGTAAAAATGCATAACGTACCATAGACTCTTAGAAATAAAAGTGCTAAGTAGAACATATAAGGTTCTTCGGCTTGTACTCATAGGAGAACCCTTTTGGAGGGTTCCACCAAGAACCCTTTTAAAATCCTTTGTTCAGGAAAGGGGTCAAAATGGTTCTTACTGGAACGATTAGTGTTACCAAGAACCCTTGAAAAACCCTTTCTTTGGGGAAAGGGTATTTCAGAAGCAAATGGTTCCAGGTAGAACCTCAGCCCTTGTAGAAGGACACTTTTGGAACCCTTATTTCTAAGATTGTACCGAATCATTCCACTTGGAGGAAACGTGCCACATTATGACCCAGTCTACCAATAGCTGGGTTCTGAACCTTCTACCTCCCTTGCCTCTGCAAGTGGTCTTGATGTAAAACAGAGACCTCTGTCTGAGTTTGGTTAAAGAGGAAACACCACGCTGTTTCACCCAGACTTAAATCTGCATAATCATCCCTTTAAACAAACACTGCTCTGCTCATTAATCCTCTTTACCAGGCAGACAGTTTCACACACAACACAAACACGTGGAAAATATAGCAATCGATACCGGAAAAAGTGTTTCTGCTGAGTGCGCCATTTGTTAATTGGTGGGAGCCATTGAAGATGATAAAAGCGCTTGTATATCATGAGAATGTACAATGTCAATAGGCACTGACTGAGGGGAGGTTTAATGTTTCCTTCCACAGGCAACTCAGAGGGATCAGCGCTCCCTCTGGACTATTTTCAAACACAAGCAGATGTTCAATTAATTAATGGGGCGTGGATTCCTGCAGCTAGTAGGTTATTATCTTCTTATTTCTACTGCAAACAACACTACGGCGGTGACAATAAACTCAGCACGTCTAAGAAAAAGCACTCCATTGTGTTGTCGTTCTTTTTCTGATCGCCATAATTCATCTCTCCTCCGATTGGCAAAGAGGTTAGAAGTGTCTACAGTAGTAATTGTGTTCACTATCATGCTCTTACTGGTTGTGGATTAGTGGGAGAGGAGGAGTCTAATAACTCGGTGGGGAGATGATGATGGTAATTTGACCGAAGCAGGGGAAAAAGTCATTACATCAAGCCTCTGCATAAGCCTTGGTTTAATCACACAAATTGACTTTTATAAGGAGACGCACAGCTGTGTGTTCCAGCACGGATATTTGAAAGCTTTTTTAATAGGAAACTACATAAAATATAGTGACACAGTTTAATCCGCCGGGTTTGGGCAAATTAATCTTCACCGTGAATCTGGGGGAACGAGCGCATAGTGGAGTCGAGACAAATGAGTAAAAACAATAAAAGTTGGCCCTGTAGCTTCAGAGGGTTACAGTAAACATGGTGACTGAAGGTACAGCGGCTGTCTGAAGATAATAAAGAAAAGGGGGGGCCGAGTAAGCACGGAGATAAATCACACGAGCACGACAAGGGAGACGAATGTGCATAACTCTCGTGTTCATATAAAAACACAAAGTCACAAAATGCTCAACTCTGCTCTATCATTTCTTGATTTCTTTTGACGCGGGAAGAGAAAAACTCTACACGGGGGCCTCGCGCGGAGAAGGAAATGGGCGTTTTTTTAACACGGCGTACGTTGCAAGAAAGGCTGCAAGCCTAAATCCTCCAGCGTGGGTCGCGGGGCAGCGTCGAGTTCCCTCACTCTGCTGCAGCTGAGTCACTTTGCATCGGTGCAAATTGCTTTCTTAATTACAGACACAGAGGAACTGCGGCATGCTGCCTCCTCCTTCGCCAATAAGGCACACGGGGAACCACTCGGCATCGTGATTCACGAGTTGAAAAAACAAATGGCGAGGAGTGAGGCGGATCTGCCACTCATCGCCGTTGTGTCGCATTGTGGTTTTTTCTAAACGGAGATGATTACGGACTTGGATTCGTCTCTCGTGGGTTCGCTCTATATGCACGGTTCTGCATTTGACAGCTCAATAAAGTGATTATTTTAAGTCGGAACACAGGTGGGCCTCACAACAGCGATCATCATAAAGATGACAAAGACATTCTCCACTCACCGTTTCTCTATACGTTTTCTCAGCCCGGTTTTTCTTTGCTCTTTTGTTTTGCTCTCTCCTCCGTAAAACATCATATATAGCATTTGTACAAGGTCAGGGCTACAGGGATGATTCAGTTCATGTCAGTTGAAGCGAATTAATTAATCTGAAACAAAGTGCAGTTGTACGGACTGTGATGCGCTCGTACGCAGTACATCACGACCTCAAGTGTGATATTTCATTTATAAAACACTTCTGCACACACGATATTTAATAAATGAGAACAAGTGATGTTATTTATATATCGAGATACGTCTTCAGTATATGTTTTTTTTATTTTCTTTCTTGTTAAATCTCAACATCACTGTTGCCTAGCAACACAAACAATGAGCGTGTCCTATACACACAACACAGGGTACGTTCCACTACTTTGTACAATTATTTGTATGTTTCCATGAATTGTGTGATATACGTCTCCTGTAACTTTTTAATGAACTATTTACATCAGATTAGGCAATATTTCTGGTGTTCATGACACATTTTAAGTCGTCACGCTTATATTGAGACTCTCCACGGTGCCCACTCACTGCCACGCTCTTCCTCGCTGATGTCACACCGGGAGGTTTGCACGGAAGTGTCCTCTCCTTCTCCTTCTCTGCTCCTGACACTCATTCATAATTTAATATAAATGCTATTTCTGGAACACTGTCTTTCCGGCGTACTTTGTAACGCCTGGATCACGCTGCACGACTGCTGCGTCTCGCTTGTGTGCGTCTGCCACATCAACAATGATTTAATTTCTGATTTATTTCTGACCATACGGTTGGTGTAGGGACTTGGAACAAGGGCCTTTTTCTGAATGGAGTTTACATGTTCTCCTTGTGTGTGCATGGGTTTTCTCTGGGTTCTCCAGCCCAAAAACATTATAGATTTAGGGATTAGGTGAATTGGTCACTCTAAATTGACCGTAGGTGTGAGATTATGAGTGAGTGAATGGTTGTTTGTCTTTATATGTGGCCCTGCGATGGACTGGCGAACTGTCCAGGGTGTACCCCACCTATCGCCCTATGTCAGCTGAGATAGGCACAGCGACCCTCCGGTGGAGGATAAAGCCTTCAGTATACTCACCGTAGTGCGAGTTATACCCAGCCCAGGGCGCGCGCCCAAAAATGACGTCATAACCTGTGTTGCACCGAGCGCATGAGCTCCAAAAGGTGGCGAATGAATTTCTCTAACTTTGGTGCACGCCAACTCTTCATTTTCAATGGAAGCTTGTACACGCATTTGTACGACTCTTCTGTCCGAGAGCACTGAGACAGTCACATGACCTTTTTATCCACGGAAGGAGGTTGTGACAACGTTACAAAAAGACGATGGTTTTTGCTGTAGGACATATAAAAAAAAGAAGAAGAGGGGGATCGCTTTGTGAAGGGCAAAAGACGAGCACATAGAAAGAGCGTTGACCCAGGGGGAAAAGCCCTCCCGGTGATTCTGGTGGATTATGGGATGTTTGTCCAAATATGTGAAACACAGAGAGACGGACAGTCATTTTGAGACCAACGTACTCGATATGCGGAAAGTTGTTGTTTACTACCATTGCTAGGCAGCGGACGTTTACCGGCAGTACAAGTTGAAAAATTTGGGGTGTACGCCCCCTGCCGTTTCGGCAAATACTGCACCAACCAATGCGCTGAACGGTCTCACGCGCGAGTATACTCAAGGCTTCAAGCGGTAGATAATGGATGGAGATGGACAGAGAGAAAGAGAGTAAATCTGACAAGAACCAGGAGTAGCAGTTAATGTTGCTAGTGTCCAACAGTCAGTGCAGTTATTGATTATGATGCACACCTGTAAAGCGTAGTGATACCACACTTAAGAGTCCCAGTGCTGTTATACTCCATATCAGCACTCACGGAATCTCTCTTGCCCCAATCAAATTACTTGCTCACAACGGTTGTATAAGGTGCCGTATCTCACACACAAATGAAGTCAATATATCTCGTTGATGTTAAAGATTCCCCCTCGAGCTTCGACTGTGAGAAAACCAAGACGCAATCGCATCACATTCAACAGGTCAAATTCACGCCTGTGTGAATTTCACCAGACGAAGGTTTCGGAGGATTAAACTGAGCACAGATGATTCGGCGAGTGTGAGAATTCTTGGTACTTTTGGATTCAAAGCACTTTTCACTACTCTCAAGACTCCGCGGTACGCAACAACGTTGCTGAATTTAATTCCTTCCAGCTTGAAAAGCCCCCAGTATTAGAATCCCAACTTGATTTTTGACTATTTTATGAAGCTTGAACTGAAATATTCACGGTTTCAGCTCAGGTGGGAACCTGGCTCACTTCTCTCTTATTAATCGCTGATAAAAGAGTAAAATACCTAAAAGTATTCTTTTTCATTCATTTTCTAGACCCATATGAGACTTGATTTACCTAATTTATCCAAACCAGTTGTACTTCTTTTGTTACTGTCGATCTGATGTGACCATCCCTCCGATATACCCAGTTTGTCCATGTTTGTTTTGCTTTTCCTTTTTTTCTTTTTTGGCAAACTCCTAATTTGCCTAGCTTGAAAACTTGGCAGTCTGTTTGTAAAATAAATTAATTCAAGCAATTAAACTGTTGTACAGACTATATATTCCTATTATGTAGGAGTAGGAGTATTGCAGAAACCATTATACAAACCTTGGGCGACATTCTTAGAAATAAGGGTTCCAAAAGGGTTCTTATACAAGGGCTGAGGTTCTACCTGGAACCATTTGTTTCTGAAAAACCCTTTCCAGAAAAAAGTTTTTTTCAAGGGTTCTTGGTAACACTAATGGTTCCAGTAAGAACCATTTTGATCCAGAGAACCATTTTAAACCCCCTTTCCTGAATAGAGGTTTTTAACATGGTTCTTGGTGGAACCCTCCAAAAGAGTTCCAGGTGGAACCTTTATATAAAGCTTCTACCTGGAGCCAAAAAGGGTTCTCCTATGAGGACAAGCAGAAGAACCTTACATGGTTCTATTTAGAACTTTTATTTCTAAGTGTGTACATTAACAGTCACATAAACACAAATGAAGAAGAAAGATTTTGCTAAATATTTGCACATGAATTCTGTATTGTATTCTGTATTGTATTTGCGTTCAAAATTGATCAGGACAACATTAATCTGCTGCCTGTATTCCCAATTCCTCAGATTTACACTTATTTTTTGTGGGTTTAATTCATATGTTTCTCCAATGTGTTTTCAAATGATAAAATCATCCTCATCATATTAATGGGTTTTTTTCACAAAGCAAAAAAAAACATGTGTGAATCAGCTTTCTCTCAGTGTTCAATCTTTTCTCTGCCTGGTATCGATCTGTGCGAGTATGTGTGTGTGTGAGTATGTGTGTGAGTGAGAGTATGTGTGTGTAATTTGAATGCGACGCTAGAACAGCAAAACCAATGGGAGCAAATCACAGTCTTGACATTAATGTCTACGCATATTAA
Organism: Microchirus variegatus; assembly: GCF_963457635.1. NCBI lineage: Eukaryota > Metazoa > Chordata > Actinopteri > Pleuronectiformes > Soleidae > Microchirus > Microchirus variegatus. Next base: position 6,230,112 of record NC_139809.1, on the reverse strand, counting down.
ATGAACAGACTGTGAATAATTGCAGGGTGACGGATTCACAGACAAGTGTGTCTAACCAGGTTCAGTCTGGAGGAGGTCGATCCACTGTACGCGTCACTGTGACATTTACACGTATGTGTCTGACGTCATAACAACATCTTTTACACTTTTACTTCTTCTATCTCACATTAAATTCCAGGACTGATAACTCACAGGAGTTATAACTGAATGTCCAGCTATTACTTTCTCCTGATTCTTCAAAGTTGTACAGTGTTATGATATTACTTATTTACATCATTTAGTTGCAATATACTATTGTTGCAAAGGAAACCATTGATATATTAAAAATTATAATGCAATTTACGTATAAGAACATTCTTTCCAACACTTTCTGTTAGTATTGCATTTTTTGATATTGGCACAGGACATAAATAAAACTTTATATTGCAGAGCCATCAGTCACAGCAAAACTATATATATATCAAACATTAATTATGTGGGTATTTATTATTACAAGGAGTGCCCACTTATGGTCATAATCATCATAATCACAGTCTTTTTGTCGCTGTGGAAAAACAGGAAACTCTATTTTTGAAGCTGCAGCTTTTCAAAATGAAAACAAAGCATATATGGCTGTTTTAATTTGAAAGGGCAAACACAGGAAGTGTGTCACACTGTGTAGTTTGACAGAAGCCATATGTTGGGGTAAGAAGTCCTAAATAAGTCCATGAAGGTAGACATTTGCTTACTTTTTTTTTTTTACAGACTTTTTAGTATAATTTCTGTTGATGTTCTAGTTCCTAAGTCGTGTGATGACTGATGGTAATGTTATTCAGCTGAAGTTTAATAAATTCATAAAATGTTTGCCATGCTCTCCTGCTGTTTTTTCCCCCCCTGACGCTTTCAGAGTCAGAATAAGTTAATTCTTTAATTGCTTTGCCGGCGTTAATGAGCGGCAGGCTCGGCACCTGCACCGCTGTAAGATTAAGAAACTATTTATAATTTATCGCCGTGGCGTTACAGGTTGATTAAGCGATGTGTCGAAAAACGGACAAAATGTTCGGTCTCGTTGCCGGGCTGATCTGACATTTGCTGCGGTGTGCGTCGCGTGTTCGTCGCGTGTGCGCGCGCCGCTGCGCTCGCTTGTAAAATTAATAATTCAAAAGCTCATTATAAATTGTGTTGGCGTTAAAAGTTAGTGTGATGTTCTAATGTATTTAAATTCAACAAAACGTTCCAATCCTCCACAGTCATTACTGCGCCGCGCAGGTTGAAATATGCCGTTTGAACCTGAAAAATGCTATAATATCTGTTTAATGTTGGCAAGGTTGGAGTTTTTTTTGTTGCCTTTCAAAAAAAGAATTACATTAAAATCTTCAACGTGTCGACGATTCCTCGATGAATGTCCTCAAATGACCAAAGGTCAGGGTCCAGCCCTAGTTTTTACAGCTATATTAGGACATGTTTGATGTTACTGACCTTAATTAAAGGGGTCATATTATACCCCTAGTTTCCTGGTGTCCTGATGAACATGTCTGTGACGTGATTTGGTCAAAATACCATCAGGATGAAGCATCACAGCAGTTCAATCACTCTGCCAAAACAGACCTGTTCAGAACGCTCTGTTTAGTAGTATCTCTTTCTGTCTACCTTAAAGATCCACCTTAAGAAAAAGTAAAAACGAAACTTAAGGGACAGGAAATGACATCAGCCACAGAGGCTACTGGGAGCTAACAGCAGTTAGCATTTGGAAAAGTTATAATTTGCAGGCTCTAGCAGGCACATTGCCGTCATATATAACATGTATCCACTGGACAGATAAATCATCTGAGGCTGGAAGTTTGTGTAGAACTCTGTGCTGCACTGTGGAGCCAAGAATAGAACTTTTCGCGGACTTTCGGTTTTTGGATACTGTTGCCCTCTTCGGCACTCTCCTGTTTTTTTACGGACAAAGCGGAGCTCCACGAGACAACAATTCCAGGAATTTAGCGCATTGCGACGTCCCAGTGAGTGCGGAAGTCAACATCGCGTGTTTTATCTCCTGTACTTAGACTGAGGAGGTCCACAAAAACATGAGTGAGTCATCTTTTATCCCACTTTGCCGACTGATAGGACCTCCAGAGTCCCAAATATAAGGATTTAAACGACTAAAAAGTAGATTTTGCATAATATGTCCCCTTTAATATTGTATTTCCCCCATAATGTGACAAATACACATGTGCATGTTGCACTGACGATGCTTGAATCCAACAAAGCCTGTGCACCTCTTGGCTGCACAATCTATCACAATAAAGTCAAACGCCATCATTCAGCGTATGACTAAAGATGCACATCCAATTATTGTTAACAGGCTATAACTTTGCTGAAGCAATAAGTAACTGTGTCGCTTTAACAGCTCCTGTAGTAGGTAATTGACGACGTGAAGACGTGTTCTCCTCATCTCCACGCTCCCATACCATGTAAAATATAATCCTTAAAGGTACAGCGTTGTAAAAATGAGGTGGTCTCCAGAACAACGACAGTGGCCTTTACATGCCAGAAAGGATGTAAACACTCTTTCACAATTCTCTCTGCTCTCCTGCATCGTCTTCTTTGATGGTTAACATTAAGTTCCTATGCTCTACTGCTCCTTCTACACCTTCGCCGCCTTCTCCAGCCTGTCAAAAAAAGGGCCAAGAGAGGTGCTCACCTGTGCATGAATAGTCATCGATCCTGATGTAGCCCGTGTGGCAGATGCACATGAAGGAGCCGGGGGTATTAACGCACATGGTGTTCTCCCTGCAGTAATGCTTCCCTTCGGCACACTCATCAATATCTAAACAGAGGGGAGAGAGAGAGAGAGAGAGAGAGAACGAAAGCTGGGTTAGATGAGGATAGCTGCCACACTGTATTCTGCAGAGTGGCATCAAATATCATCAGATTAAACCGTTAAAATAGGGTTTTCTTCATAAAACAGTCAATATTGTACAGAGATGAATAGAAAAAAACAACAAACAATACATTTTTTATTTTTAATCCATATATTTAGAGTCTCGGACATCAATTTCCCTTTTTCAAACTTTGACAAACATCTTTGAATAGGACTTGACCACTTCCTGTTTGTCTGCACCAAAGCACCCATACTGCATCTTATTTTACCCTTAAACCTAAAGTGCACTTGAACAGTTCTTCGCATATTCTGAACAATGACAAATAAAGTTCAGTCTTATTTTTTTGTTATTATGCACATTTTCTATCGACAAAACAGCCGCGACATTTGCTGAAATGACTCGCTTTTGTTCTTCTAGGAAGAGACAGAATTGAATCATTTAGTGAAGATGCATCTCTACCCAAGACTGTGACATGCCAAGTATTATACTGAGACATATTCTCTCAGTTAGCTCTTGTTCAACAACACAGACGGTTTCTGCAGGCTCCTGTGCAGCCAGTGGGAAAGGACGATTTGTCTGTATCAGAGGACGATCAGAATGCAGGTCCATAAGAGGTGGGCACTGAAGCACTTAAGGTTGCACCACTCGATTTTCAATCCATTTAAAGTAAAGCACTTGACAAAGTAGCTTAGCTGCTTTTTCTCCAGTCTACCTATCAGTTAATCTGTGCACTTTGGTCATACTTTCAATTTCATACGCTGTAGGGAAATCATGTAGGGGAAGAACAACGCCACCGGAGGAGTCCATTATAAAGTCTGAACACAAACACGGCGGGGGGTTAATTATCGGGGGAGGAGCGTTGCTGCGGTTTTGTTTATGAAATGTCACTATACAATAAAAGGTGCTTAACAGGTGTGAGGTAGATATCAGTGAAACACACTTTAATTATGCAAAATAAGTAAAGTAAAACACCTGTGGGTAAACGTGGGCGTCTAAGCACTTTAACAGAGCTCTTAAACGCATTTAGGAATCCCCCAAACACCAAACTCGAACATAACAACAAAGAAAAATGTGCAGCTAAAATTACTCAACAGTCCTCGACAGCACATCTTTTATTCTTATACTGAATGTTTTGCCTTTAAATGACCTGTTTGTCCAGTTTGAGCGTTTTATTCCATTGAAGGGAAATAAAACACAGTACTCAATACAAACTGTCTGGTCCTTAGTGGCAACAAGAGGAGAGAAAACCACACTTGTCACAGTACATCACTTTTCCTCTTGACTTTAAAACCCACTGCTCACCACATCTCACCGGCAGATCTCGCTTTAAATCATAACAGCTGAAAGAATTGCAGACAATTTTAAAACTGGAACATCACATCCCTGTAGTTATTTTTCAACTGTTATCTTTTAAAATGTATTTTTACTTGAAAATGTGTGAAGTCTCTGCTGTTTTTTTTTTTTGTTTGTTTTTTTTAAGTATTTTTGCCTGGTTGGGATGCTGCATTTGGTCTTGTGTAAAGAGGTAAAGAGTAAACTCTGGCCTTGAAAATGGGGCTGGTTGTAGTTTAATCACAGCAAAGTTCAGTGCAAACACCACTAAAACTACTTATACATACTTGGATATAAGTATGTTTGTTTAAAAAAAAAAAAATGTCATTTCCAATAATTATTTAGTTATTTTTTTTCTTAAACTAACATTTCAAACTGTTTTTATATATATAAATAAATAAATAAATATATATATATATATATAAAGCATTCACAAACGAGTGAAAAGCACCTGAACCTTTGTTAACTCTCAGCACATTCATTGAACAAATTGAATTGGTTAAAGCGAAAAAATGTGAATTTAACACATCACAACATATTTCAGACAAAAAAACCCCCAAAAAATATGCAATTTCATTGATGAAAAACAAAAATCCAGCTATTCTACAAACATTTGTGTGTTTGGGATCCATGAAATACAAGTTAAACAAATAGCTGTGTTTCTAAGTAGCTATAAGTAAGAACATGATGTATCATTCCTTAATCCCTAACTTTGATTTGAAGGGATTTCCGTGCCTTGGTTGGTGCAACTTTAAGAACATAATTTATTAGATTGTCTTTTGTTTTTCCTTCTCACTCTCATCATTCCATATTTGGATCTATATTAGCAGTTGCCTTAGCAACAGCTATTCCTGGGGTCTAACTGCATGCCAAACCATCACTGTAGATGCACAACACTGCCAGGGTAAACAAAATAATCTTGATAATGTGATGCAACTGAATGCAATTCCATGTAAACCCCAGTCAGACCAAACAAACTCCGTCGGCTGTTATACTCTACGTCTTCCTGTTGATATCACAGGTTAAATGTTGGCACTTTTTCAAGCTACAGAGTCCTTGACATGATCAATTTATTATTCATTCGCTGTATTCAGCGCCTGTGAGAGCACAAGAGGACATTCACCCCCAGAATATGCTCCGCGCCAGATGCCTTTTGCGAAAATGCACTTGATATTGAATTTCAATAGATTTGCATTGGCATTCACTGAGCTCGCATGTCCTTGGGTAGATCCCCGCCCACCACCGCCCTGCAAAATAAGAGCTCTGCCCCTGCCTACAACTGTGGCGTTCACATTCCATTGTTCCTCTTTCTTTCACACTTTCATCAATAGTCCACTGCCTGCAGCTATTCAGGAGCTTCATGGATAAATGAAGCGCGGAGACAACTGCCAACCACCTATGAAAGTACCTGTGTCCTTCACTTAATGAATGGAGGCTAATTAAAATCTGACTGACTGAGAGCGAGCGCAAACTGGAGTGATGCAGAGTGGGTAAGGAGAAAAATGTTAAGGAAAGGAAAGGGCAGACAGCAGCAACAGACGGATTAAAGGCACGTTATACTGAGAAAAGAGGAGATAAAGCGGTTTAAGAAGTGGGTGAGGGACTAATACCTCACTTTCCCTGGCCAAAAAAATGGTTTAATCCTGGTTGTTTACCGGTGGGAAAGTGTTTAATTGGGATTCAAACTTTTCCAGGTCAATGAAACACCATTACACACATTCATCCTGTAGTGTCGCCATCCTTACTTAAAACTTGTGCACAATATCATCTATTTCATAATCTAAAACAGTAAATCCCAAACCGGGGTGAAAAAACAAATCAAAACAAAACCTGATTTGCAATGATTAGCCTGATTACATTTTGAAACTGGCTTATAAATAGACATACAGTCAAATTCAGCCCAACATTGCAGTTGATTCATATTTTAATATTTAGTTCATGGCTGGAGGTCAAATATCTAAAGTGAAGCACCGTAAAAAGTTTGGCAAACCACTGATCTAAACGATCGATGTCAAGAGAGAAGTAAAAAAAAAAAGAAAGATGATAGTTGTTGTTATTTTTGTCTTCTTCTTCTGACTCACTTTGTTTCCAGTGCATCTTTTCATGCACGGGGGGAGGAAGCAGGGGTGGAAATAAAAAAAAAACAAAAAACAACACCATAGGGCAGAATTGTGTTCACTCACACAGGCTTCACTCAGAGGTTTAACAATCTGTGGCATACCTGCTAATTGTGGTGTGAAAGAGGCTTAAGTTAAGTGATGAATAATGTGACACAGAGGGAGGACGGCGGCAGAAAGAAGGTGGACAGGACAGGGGGCAGGTGGAGCGCTGGATTAAACTGAAACATTCAGAACGAGGGAGCGTCGGTGCGTGATTGTGTGAGAGCACGAGAGAGAGAGAAAGAGGGAGCAATTTAAGCAGCAGAAGAAAGAGTTTCAGACGGCAGACGAGGAGGAGAGAAAGCAGCCCGAAATATTAACTGTCACTCCGAGAGAGAAAAGGAAGACGGGAAATTCAAGTCAGTCCGCAGTCTCGTTTGGTAACCTTGAGTAGAGGGCTGAGGTGACAGCTGATTGGCTTTTCCATGGGGCTGCGGTGATTTAGAGCCTATTAACTGTAAGACACCATTCATCTCGACCGGTGATGGTGGTGACAGCTGTTAACGTTTGCTAAAACAATATGTTAGGAGGTGAGATGATGTCGGGGGGGGGGGGAAGCGGCCATATCTCCATCTCCATTAACGCACTCCATTTCCTTGATTGGCCTGTCACATGGACACACGTGACGCAATGAGCAGAGGAGGTTCGCGGAGAGTCGGCCGCGGCTTTTATCGCTGAATGAAGTGGTCGGGGTCAAGCTGTTGTCACGGCACAATGGATCGCTATAGAAAATGGCTGTGTTTTTTTTTTTTTCCTTCTTCTTCTATATCTTTGCTAATTCGTGTTTTTCCTGCCGTGACAAACACTTCATAGTAATATCTGCAATGGGTGAATATCTATGTATTATTTAGACAATAAAGTGACATTTTGGTTCTGGTGATCACAGCAAAAACAGAACAGCTCTATAGTAACTTATGATGATAATTAATCACTAGGAGTGCGTGCAGTCATGACAGGAGCCTCGCGTCCCCACGCAAGTGTGCAGCAGTTCCCTGACCTCACCTAATCCTACCTCACTTTCCTCAAAAACGACCGCAAAGCCACGGAATAATAACTAGAAAAGCACTCAGAGAGCGCAGACCTCCCCCAAGGCAGCTCAGTGCCTCCAAAATACAGCCTGCCAGCGCGCAGGATGTACGGATCATGCCCAAAATTAAATCACTTGTTCCTGGTCCCGTTGCGGACATTTCCTGAAATTTCATTCAAAACCATCTGCGACTTTTCGAGTTATGTTGCTGACTGACAGATAGACAGACAAACTCCGGCGGAAAACATTTACCTCCTGGCGAAAGGTCAATAATGTACTGTATGCGTGTTGCGGGTCGGTTAACATCCTCCCATCGAGTTTCGGGAAATTTGGTGGAACTCAATTTTGATCCATACTCTTCCAGACTTCTCGGAGGATTTTTCAGTCAATATTAAACGTGCATTGTGTAATAAATCTAAAGCAACTGGCCATAAAATCCTCCTAACATGTCACAGAGACTCAGGAATAATGTTCATATAACATAGCAAATCATGTTTATGTTTTGAAATCATGTTTTGGCGTCATGTGGCGCCACCTACCGCCATCTACCAATCATTGCAGTCAGTAGAGTCTCAGCTGCCGAGCAACCACGGGTTGCCAGTTACGTCAGAAAACGAAACCTAAAAGACATCGGTATTTTGAATTTGAATGTAGTAACCGTTTTTGGCCACATTCTTACATATGGCACCTTTAAAAGTCTGAATACCAATTGTTAGATGCTAAAATATTTAAAATAAACATTTATTTAAAATAAATTAAAATAAGTTGCTTTTTCCATACTTATCCAGACCTGGAAATGACTCAAATTAAATTACATACTAGGAACCCTGCCTTAGGGAGCGCTATAGAGCCCTTGAGCAAGGCACAGGTTTTGGGGACTATATGACATTAACACATTTTCGCCAGACCTGACCTCCATGCTTCAAGTTTCAAGAGTTTTTATGCTCATTATAAACCCCCGAATGTGAACATTTGTGCCAGGAGCCGTTACGGCATTCGTGCTTGGGCCCTAATTACTAAAATCCCAGCACAATTATCCTTAAAACGATACCTACATGTGTATTTTGTTAAATACTCTCTGATGGTGCCACGAAAGGTTAAAGTCAGAGACGATTCATCCTCTGGGATTCATTTCAGTCAAGTCACAAAATTAGCAGAGCAAGTGTCTTTTCTGGAGAATGCTTTACCTTTTCAGAAAGTGTAAGAAAGAAAAAAACTTAAAGGGGAAATAAGTAGTTTATAGTGCCATCTAGAGGAGAGGCTGAAATTTACAACAAAGACCTGCTGCTCTGCTCACCCCCTCCCTTCCCTGAGCGCTACGGTATCCGCAGCCGGTCAAATGTCGTCCTCGTTGTCTTTCTCAGTGTCAGCAGATGAGGTTCGTGAGGTGAGGGAGAGGGCGAGCTACCACGGCCGTAGCAGACGAAGCGGAGAGAGAGGAGGCGGGACTTCTGCTACAAGTAAAGAGACGCTTGATTTGTTCTCTCGCGTTTGTCCTTACAGGCTCCGGTAGAAACATGCCGTCTCGCTGCTAACAGTGGCTATGCAACCGCGGCCCGCGACCATGTTATTTTAAATGACTTTTTGAAACACTACGAAAACGAAACAAAGAATATTATACAGTGACTAGACAATGCAGGAGCACATAATATGTATACAAAAGTGGATTTTGGGTTATATAAACCCATAAATACTACACATTGTCCCTTTAATGAAATATTGCAGTGTGTTACAAAGGCTATAGTGGAACAGCGAGTGCTACTGCAGATTCAAATGTGGGACATAGCTGTCATTGTGCACTGAATATAGTACGAATATCTGCATTCAAATACACACAAAATGATATGACGTGATGAAGTGTATGACTAACACTAATTCAAGTCATTCCATAATTACTGTACAGTATATTATATAACAAGATGAATAACAAGCATATTCCTCATTGCTTCTCATAAGGAGCATCCTCACTATCTGTGTTTCATACCGCACTACACCAAGGTCTCCACCACCGAGTGTTGTTTCCTGTGGATGACTCACAAAGACGCACAAATCTGTGCCATTCCACCAGCGGCATTTCACTTAATTTATCTTTCTTTCTTCTCTCTCTCTCCCCCCACCCCCCCGCCCTTCTCTCCATCCCTTCCCCGAACCAGCTCACTTACTCAAGCAGATGGTTTTCAATAAAATGGCAAGAGGGACAAAACGTAGCCTGATCTTCCACAGCCAGTTCCCTCATGGCCAGATATAAAGCAATGTGACGGAAGAGCAGCGAGACAAAGGGCTCTCCCTGCCGACTGAACAGTATCCCACTCGGCGAATAATCTTCACTGTTTGGCCTTCATTCCTCATGGGTGGAGGAAGATGTCATGTCAGAGGAAAACACTGGTTTATGGCAGCGTCATTAGAGCAAGGACTGAGTTATAGCCAGTGGAAAATAATATTTAGGGTGTTAAACATCTCATCTGATGCTCAATTTTCTCTTTTCAAATAATTAATAAGAAAGAGTTCAAACTAATCCAGCGATTAGTTTTCATATTAGCTGATTATTCAGCTGAGCAGAAAGTCATTTTAATGACAGCTCAGGTGTGGACTTTGTTTCTATCTCTTCTAAGAAAAATAATGATACTATGAGTTGTATTGTGGGATTGACATTTCAAGCAGCTATTTAAGTCTTGGAAAATTAAAATTAATTTTGTTGAAGTGAAACAAAACAGCACACAGGCTCCTTTATCTGGAATCGTTAAAGCAAGAACCACAGATAACAGGAAACAAAATAATCAGTGTCTTTTCAACTAAATAAACTGAGCGATCATATTCCACAAACAAACATGCTCAGAAACATCCAAAACAAGTGCAGAGAAGTCACAGCAAAAAATAAAACAACTGAGTGGGAGAATATGGCAAAATGTAAAAATCACTCACTGTTGACACCTGACTAAGAACATGTCAAATAAGAGACATGTTTGTCTTGCATGTGTGTGTCTGTAAGTGCAATAGAGCGTCACATACAATTTCACCTAAAACATGCAGTAAGCCGCCTCTTTAACTTACAGTCCGTAGTCTCTAAGGAGGAACTTGGACTTTGTAAGGTAACGTTAGTGATTAAAACTTCAGTTCACAAATGTTTACACTGTGTAGTGGCAAACACACACTTAAAGCGGACATATTATACACTATTTCTCCAAGTTAAACTAGTTCCCTGGTGTCCTAATGAACATGTCTGTGACATGCTTTGGTCAAAACACCATAAGGATGAAGCACCACAGCAGTTCAATCACCCTGCCAGAACAGACCTGTTCAGAACGCTCTGTTTAGTAGTATCTCTTTTTAAAAAAAGTCAAACGAAACAGCAGCCACAGAGGCTACTGGGAGCTAACAGCAGTTAGCATTTGGAAAAGTGATCATTTGCAGGCTCTAGCAGGCACATTGCCGTCATAACATGTATCCACTGGACAGATAAATCCTCTGAGGCTGGAAGTTTGTGTCGGACTCTGTGCTGCACTGTGGAGTGCAAGAATATAACTTTTCGGATACCGTTGCCCTCGCCAGCACTCTTGAGTGTTTTACGGACAAAGCGGAGCGCCGCGAGACAACAATTCCAGGAATTTAGCACATTGTGACGTCCCAGTGAGCGCGGAAGTCAACATCGCGTGTTTTATCTCCTGTTCTTAGACTGAGGAGGACCACAAAAACACGAGTGAGTCATCTTTTTTCACACTTTGCCGACTGATAGGACCTCCAGAGTCCCAAATATAAGGATTTAAACGATTAAAAAGTAGATTTTTGCATAATATGTCCCCTTTAATTCCAAAGCCACCCAAAGTCGTTTCCTATAGGCTTGACTAGTAGGTACCGTTTCAATTCCTCAATCACCAAGGCGAGGAAGAGTTGTGTAATCATGTGGATCAACAACACACAGAAATATTCCCTTCGATGTTGGATGTTCCAGGTTGTGAATGAGGATCTATAGATTTAATAGTAACATAATGGACATAAAAAAAACCTTTCACACCAAACCTAGCACAGCTTCTAAGGGACACTTACTATCCCTCTATCTATCATAGCTGTCAAAGGTATCAAAGTGTCCACGGTAGCCTTTATCTAATAAATGAAAGGTTTTAAAACATCAAATGTTCACAAAGCCACGTGTCTTTCCTTGCAAGAATATTTAATCCAAGGCTTAATGCCACGGTTCAACTGTTCACAAATTACACTGTAACAAGAAATCCTGCATTAATCATCCAAACTAACCCGAAACTAACTTAACGCAATACTGGCTCCTACACATTGTCTTTTAGTAGTTGCTTTAGTAGTTAACCCTGAGGGATTCAACATGGCCTAAAATACAAAACCAGCGCAGCACTGCTGCACAGCAGCATTTATCAGAGGTAAATTCTATAATTAGTCACTAAATTCTCTCGGTAACTTCTGCAACCACCCACTGTAGAACATCTCTGCATCTCTTTGGTTTACAGCCGACCGGTGCTTACTGAAAAAACCAGGAAGTGACGCGACATCGTCGTTTGCAAAAGTACGTGAATAATGTGCGCGCGTGATCACGACACACTGTATTCGACACACGACAACAAGTCATAAATCTGCATGTGATAAAAGATTTAAGATCCATGCCTATGCCTAACATCCATGAATCTTGGATTACTTGCATGAAGATGACATGTGTGGGTGTCTTCATACAGTGTCTCACATTCAATACTTGATTTTTGCATTAGCTAAATTAAGCCCAGCTCATAATTTAAACAAAACTGCAACATGTTTACGTGCCTTACGAGCGTGGATGGGGTTTTTACCCTCCATCACTCGCTGTCATTAATCTGGGAAAGATTTTACACCTTGTGTAAATCGATGGAGCATCGTCATCAATCACTCTTCACTCCAAGTGACCAAGTGCAGCCCCTAAACCACAGGTCTAAACAAGAAGGAGATAAAAAATAGGGCTATTATTAGGGCTCTAAAAGGCTGACAACAAAATGTGCTGCTGCATTTTGTTCCCCCTCTTTGTCTTTTCTTGTTTTTTTATTGCATTGTGACTGGAATACTCCTGCAATTATCTATCCATTCATTTTATAGCCACTTATTACTGAGTGGAATGCTGCAACATTTAGAAAGGTTCACCTTTCCATCGCTGTGTTTAATCTGCTTTAGTTAAACAAAATGTTCATTTATGAGCAAAATTCACAGAACTGAATACCAATTCATTTGTGCAATGCATTGAACGCAGTATCAATTAACTATAAGCATCACAGACCACCGAGTAGTTCAATGTTTCACATTTTAAAAGATGAAACTTTGATTAACTACAAAGTCATTTGAGAATTATTGAAGTTTTATCCGTGGCCGACATCGAAATAATCCACTTGACTTTAAACCACAAAGCAGTGAATGAAATAAATGTGATCCCATCTGGAAAAAAAAAGGAGCAGAGCGAAAAACACCCGTGTGGCATTTCGGGATATTGGTCAAGCAGTGTGGCAGAGAGACGGTTATTTGCACTGGAGGGGTCTGTGTGAATGACGGTGGAATTGTCTATTGCGGTTGACATTTCAGCGAGGTCGCGGAGGTGAGGCGTGTGTAAACAAACGCGCAGCCAGTCAGAATGTGTACGTGTTTGCCTGTGTGTGTGTTGAGGGTCAGGATCACAGCAGGTGGGAGAGCCCAGAGGCTCAGAGCTCATCGTGACGGGGATTGGCTTTTGAGGGAAGGCTGCGCTCTTCAGTCTGTGCCAATTAGCCTGCTGCTACCTCGTGACATTAAAAAAAGGCAGATGCAGCAGCAGCAGCAGCAGCAGCAGTCGGACTGATGCGTGTTCACATAAAACAAACGCATCGAATCGTAGGTGATGTAACAGCCTTGACTTCTTCCGTCAGATACATGTTCAGGACTACGCGACATGAATTATAGTTTATGTTAAGAATATGCACCATTTTCTTCAAAAAACCTAACATGGATCAATGATTTTATACAAAGTACCACCTGAGACACCGTTATCGTCAACATTAAAATAGATTATTTACCCTCTCATCCTCCTCTTCTTCCTCACATCAACGTCAGAAACTGGTATAGTGAAATTAGATTGAGATTAAAGGGGAAATAAGTAGTTTATAGTGCCATCTAGAGGAGAGGCGGAAATTTACAACAAAGACCTGCTGCTCTGCTCACCCCCTCCCTTCCCTGAGCGCTACGGTATCCGCAGCCGGTCAAATGTCGTCCTCGTTGTCTTTCTCCGTGTCAGCAGATGAGTTTCATGAGGCGAGGGAGAGGGCGAGCTACCGCGGCCGTAGCAGACGAAGCGGAGAGAGTGGAGGCGGGACTTCCGCTACAAGTAAAGAGACGCTTGTTTTGTTCTCTCGCGTTTGTCCTTACAGGCTCCGGTAGAAACATGGCGTCTCGCTGCTAACAGTGGCTATGCAACGGCGGCCCGCTGTCATGTTATTTTACATGACTTTTTGAAACACTACGAAAATGAAACAAAAACTATTATACAGCGACTAGACAATGCAGGAGCACATGATATGTATACAAAAGTGGATTTTGGGTTATATAAACCCATAAATACTACATATTGTACCTTTAAGTGAGAGATAAGGTGACGGTAATTATTATTATTTGATTTATTATAAATCGTTTTGTTCTTTATTTCATTTTCTACACACTCCGATCACGTATACAGTAGAAACTACCAGCAGAGAAAATGTGCGTACCATTGGCGGTACACGTACCACCGTTTCAGAACCATGGACAGAGATAATCCAAAACGAATCCCCGTCAACCATCTTTAAAGACCCTCTACAAGTGTGCAGCGGTGTTTTTATCCACAGAGACACTGCCCTCAGCCGTTATTTACCGTTCACTCTTTGTTTTACTCTCGTTTTGCAACGTCTCTGGGTGACAACTTTTGGCCACTGTGGGAAGATCATGTTCCAGTCGGGTAAGTATCAAAGGCCGCGATAATGGCCGACACAGCACATAAGAAACACAGGTTTAGCGAGGCTTAGCACAGCGGAGACAAAAGCCGTTCAAAAACCAGAGTGAATCTGGAGATGTATTAGCAGGTTAGGTAAAGTGGCTTGAAGCTGAAGAACCAGCATTTCTAAAACAAAAGTAAAGATTGCAGTGTTTCTTTACTTTTTTTTTTTTTTTTTTTTTTTTACCATTCTGGCCTAGGCTTTAGCAGCTTTATTATTACTCTGCACTTTTGGTAGTGAGCAGGGGAATCCACAACAATCCACAACTCCTGTAGCCTGCGACTTTTTAAAGACTGCACACATAATAGTCCACACCAGTGACAGTTGCTGGGCTCTAAAACGGTGGATGCTCATTTCAGGCCCATTTATTTGTACATAAATTCTGCACATGAACAACCAGAACAAGGGAACGCGAGAATTATGTAAAACTGAAACGCCATGATAGTGTTTTTATTTACAGTGTATGTGTACAAATGAAAATGGGCTATATCGCCGAGCAAATAACACACCACGACGACCGGCTATTTGTCCACAGACTTCTCCCACAAAATGCACACAGGACTGAGGCAGAAAAGGCTCCGCTGTTGTAATTGTGGCTGTCAAAAACTGCTACGTTGACTCCCAGAGAAGCTGAGCTTCCGTGGAAGTGATGTTTTTGCTGCATTTGTGCAATCGCACAAGCTGAGATTCAAGTAGTTTTAAAGGTCCCATATTATGCAAAATCAACTTTTTAATCATTGAAATCCTTATATTTGGGTCCTATCAGTCGGCAAAGTGTTAAAAAAGATGACTCACTCATGTTTTTGTGTTCCTCCTCAGTCTAAGTACATGGGATAAAACACACAATATTGACTTCAGCACTCACTGGGACGTCACAATGCGCTAAATTCTTGGAATTATTGTCTCGCGGAGCTCTGTTTTGTCTGTAAAACACACGAGAGTGCGGGCGAGGGCAACGGTATCTGAAAATCGGAAGTCCGCGAAAACAGTGCAGCACAGAGTTCTACACAAACTTGCAACCTCAGAGGATTTATCTGTCCAATGGATACATGTTATATATGACGGCAATTTGCCTGCTAGGAGCCTGCAAATGATCACTTTCCCAAATGATAACTGCTGTTAAGCTCCCAGCAGCCTCTGTGGCTTATGTCATTTCCTGTCCCTTAAGTTTCGTTGTACTTCTAATCGCGTTCTAGCACACGTTTAGTACTGAAATGTAAACACAACGTGGTATTTGGTGAAATTTTAGAGGAAGCTGAGCTTCCCTTAGAGCAGTCGCCATTGATCCACACACTGTGCATAGTGCGCAAGTGGACTGAAACGATGCCCTACTTATAAGAATATTGTGCTTCCATTCTATTTGCCAAGAACGTGTGTTTAGTTGACTGTTTGCGCACGCCGAACAGTACTGATGGTTCATTTCAGAGACAATCACACGGTCTGTCACTTTCTCCACTGCTCGCCCCTCTTTCTACTTCTGCCCCTAAACATGCAAGCATGTAGCAGAGCAGACCGTCATCATGCTGACTGTACTGAGAGGAAAAGTGGGCTCTTTCTCTGAGAACTCAAACACACACACACACAGATATGCACCTGTACGCACAGACTCACACAAAGACGGAGCTCGTATCCCCCTGAGTTTTGCCTACTGCTGCTTCCATGAAAAATTTACACAGCAGTGATCTCATCATCTATTTTCAGCCCATCTCTGACCTAGGAATGTTTTAAAGAGCTAGTATCCGTCTCGGGCTGCCCGTGATTTTTCTTTTCACCGTTTAACAAGAGCCATACAATGCGAGCGAATGCGTCTCCTGCGAAAAAAGAAAACTAGGAGTGTGTGTGTGTGTGTGTGTGTGTGTGTGTGTGTGTGTGTGTGAGTGTGTGTGTCTTCTTCTGTTTGATCATGTCACTGTTTCTCACTGTCGGAATTCACATCTCATCTCGCCAGCGTTGAAACTCATCTGGAAATGAAAGCGGCGCATTTCACTCATCTTCCTGTGCATCTCCGACGTGGACACAAAGATGGTTTCGCAGATTAAATGAACACAAAAATCCTCTGATACATCCGTCTTTGGCGAGTCTGTTCTTTCATTTGCCCACACACGACACACACACGACACACACACACACACACAAACCATATGAAGTAAGTGAGTTACAGAGACACACCAAAAATCAATCGCTTTTGAGAGAACTCCATCAGTAAATTGAGTCAATTTCGGGTTTCTCTGTGTAGTCTCTGATGTAAACACTTACCACAAACACTGCCATCCAATTTTATAGCAAGAGTCGGGGCCACTCTTGAGATGAATAGTCTGGATGTGAAGTATTGATATTAAAAGCCTGTCTGCTTGTACTTACTTTCACACTGGTGCAGAGACCGTTCTCCTCTGCCCTTATTTATACAACAGTAAAGTGCAAAGTGTTTGGGCGGCTTGGATATTTCACACATGACACGAAAAATGAAACAAGAATCAACCAGCTGCAAAAAATACAATCTGACAAATGTCTAACGGAGTTTGTTCGCAGAGCATAAAAATGTCAACGTTTGATCGGGAAAAGAAAAATCGGACCAATTATGAGTCTAATATTTCACATTATCTCGCTCTTTAAAACACGTGAATTACACGGCTGTTCAAAGAAAGTAATATCTTTCCATCTTCAGGGAAATGAGAGTCAAATATAGCCGAAAAAACAGTGGAGGAGCGTTAATTGCATTAATGAACCCAGCAGACACAGAGCAACATTTCAGAGAGATATTTCTCATGAAGAGTAATGATTAAATAATAATAATCAGCCAAGGCATGCACTCACAATCTCAAATTTAGCTTTAAAAAAACGAACAAATACAAAAGGAAAAGGACGCGTGGAGAAGGACGTGCAGTATATTTTGCCATTTGCATATGAATGTGAATATGTCCGATGGCGCGTCCATTCACAAATCACACAGAGACAGCGTTTACTCTGTGAGATGTATGATACACTACAGGGGGTAGCCTTGGCTGATTGATCGAGCCTGCATCATTTTTTAATGATGCATGCGAGATGACGGCTTGAGCTGAAACACCATCAGTGTTGTGAGTGTGTAATTAGTTCGAGTTTCAACATCGCTTCACCTTCACCTGCCAGAGGAGATCAGGGAAGCAAACACACATTAGTTTTTTCCAGGTTTGCTTACAATTGATTGTATTGATTGTTTTATTATTTTGCATATACGAGTATTTTATTTAATCATATAATTGTAATGTTGTTTTTATTCCTATTATGACGATTATTTTTGTATGCAAAGTACAACAAGCCATGTGGACCTCAGCGTGATTACACGCAAACATAAAGACCCTCAGCATGTTATTTGACGGAGAAGCGAAAACATTAGTCTCTCGGAATGCATTCTGAAAATAATGAGAGGATTACGCTTTCCCATCAACTGAAGGATTATGTGAAACAAAAAAGGATTAATTCAACAATTTATTGTTATTTCGAAAAAGTCTGCATTGTATGTTTTTTGACCTTTTCTTTTTCTATACGCTAAGTTTGTAGGACAAAACTTTTTCAGGGACATTTTTGCCCTGTCAGCAGAGAATAATGCGTGGATAAAGGTATCCATGGCAGGACAAGGAGCAACATGACAACTGGCATCAATAAAAAACTAAATGTTAATATAAAATGCATTAGGGGGCGTGATCGATGGAGAGCCTCATCTTACAAAAATTAATCAGGCTGTGCTGACACTAAAGAATCAACATGTTCACTGAAAATGTGAAAGAAATGTATACATGTAAAGAAACTGCTTATAAAATGTATGTAATGCCCTAAGACTCAAGTGATCACAAGTGAAGAGTTAAAGCGGAACTAGACCGGAAGTTCCTATTATCGCTGTTTTTTTTGGTGTGTATCTGCGTCATTACCTTGTTTAAGAAGCCCTGACGGTTCGAAACAAACAGTTCAGCCATTGCTGAGAACGTTGTGTTTTATTGTAATCTCGGGGCTCAACGAGATCACTGAAAATCCCATAATAGTTATGTAAGCAGCGGTTCTCCTGACAACCGATCGTCCTGCTCCAGGCGGTAGTCCGGGCACATCCGGTTGCGTACATTGAACCGCAGAAGAAGAATAACGTCCGTTGTGGAGGTGTTTCACGAGCAACAGTGTCTTCTGACTCTGGGTCTGACTCCGGTTTAAAGTCATAAATGGGACTGCGGCGGGGAGTCGTGACAAAGCTATTTTTAAACACTGTTAAAACAATGTTTTGATAATGAGGAGCAGTGCATCCGCCGTTCCAGAGGGGGGCGCTCCAGTTCTGAGAACGGATGTGCTGGATAGTACTGGCCAATCACAAGACTCTGTCTTCTGGGGGTGAAAGTTCACTCTGAAACATCACGGCTGAAAAACACTGTCAGAAAAGAGGATTTCTATCGGCTAGTTTACAGCAACTAGGAGGTTTTTGACCATAAAAACAAGTTAATATATGTAAGTAGACCTCCATAACTAACATATATGTGCAACAGGACCACTCTATGTGAGCTTTAACTGATTACTTAATTTAATTTACTTGCATATTTACAGCCAAAGGAATGGGAACAAAAACACTGAACTGAAAGGTACAAAAACCTATACATGAGCTCAATGTTGAAATTTTTATACCTTCATCATCTTGAATAGTAGGCATGTTGTGATGTTGCTAGTTGTGTGTTGATTCCATAGAACTGAAATTAGATCAGGGCCCACGGTTGGTGTATTGGTTAGCGCTCTCGCCTTTGCAGCAAGAAGACCCAGGTTCCGGGGTTCGAGCCCTGGTTGGAACAAGGGCCTTTCTGCAAGGACCTTACATGTTCTCCCCGTGTGTGCGTAGATTGTCTAACGGGTTTTTTTCCGGATTCCTCCCACAGTCCAAAAACATGCCGATTTGGGGAATACTCTAAATTGACCGTAGGTGTGAGTGTTTCTATACACTCTTAGAAATAAGTATAAGGTTCTTTGGCTTGTCCTTATAGGAGAACCCTTAGTGTTACCAAGAACCCCTTTAAAAGGGTTTAAAAGGGTTCTCTGGATCAAAATGCTTCTTACTGGAACCATTAGTGTTACCACTAACAGGATAAAGGATGAGGATAATGGATGGAATTAATCAAGCAAAGACCGAACGGTCAGAATACCAGAACCTTTAAAACACCACGGATGCAGCAGCCTCTGCATTCATTTCAAAGAAAACAACCACATATCCAACCTCTTGGACGGCAAACAAACTTCAACCTAAAAGTCAGGGTTCATTATTCCCGGGCCGTGTCTTACCTTCACAGTAGGCGTTATCTTCTCGGAGTGGGCGGAAGCCGTCCTTACACACACAGCAGTCTCCTGCCTCCAGGTTCACACAGTCTGAGTGCTCCACACAGCTGTGGCCCTCGGAGCAGAAGTCATGACCTGCACGAGGCGCAGAGAGGAGCAGGTTGAGACCCAAAGGAGAGAAGTTATGGAGGTGGTAAGAAAGGTTATGGTCGCGATGACATAACCTTTTCTCAGAGTGTCCTGAGTGGGTCTTATACTTTCCCAGGTGTATTACGAGAAAAATACATGAATCTCCTCTGAGTTCCAAAGATTCTTCAGTCTTAATAATCATTCAAACAGGAAAAAAAACATACTAATATGGTAACACTTTACAATAACTGTTGTATAATATATTAACAATCATTATTATGTATTACATAGCATTAGTTAACATATTAGTTAATGCATTAATAAGCAGTTAATTAATACTCAGAGTTAGCTAATAAATTATTACGCGTTAATATGTTCGTAAGCCGTTAATAATGTCTCTAGTAATCATTTGCAAATGGCGTTTATTTGGAGTGGATAAGCATTAAGTAACAGCGAACTAATGCATCTACTAATCATTCGCTATATGGTGTACATGTTTCCTGGATGAGCATTAATAAACAATTCATTTAGGTCATCATTTATTAATGCTGTGCTGTATATGTCATCAAGTAGCTTAATAATTTATAAACTAACTTTGAGTAGTAAACATTAATTAACTGCTTATTAATGCATTAACTAATATGTTAAAGGTGCATTATGTAATAAATCTAAAACAACTGGCCATAAAATCCTCCTAATATGTCACAGAGACTCAGGAATAATGTTCATATAACAAACTGAACTCACCAACAACAACAGTACAGACAAAATATTTGCATTAAAAAATATATTTTGCAGGCTGCAAATCATGTTTTGGCATGTGGCGCCACCTACCGCCGTCTACCAATCATTGCAGTCAGTATAGTCTCAGCTGCCGAGCAACAACGGGTTGCCAGTTACGTCTGAAAACCAAACCTAAAAGACCTCAGTATTTTGAATTTGAATGTAGTAACCGTTTTTTGGCCACATTCTTACATATGGCACCTTCAACTAATGAATAATGATTGTATAATATTAAACATTAATTAATGCTTAATAATGTACTAAATAACGTTAATTAAGGGACCCTTATTGTAAAGTGTTACCGCTAACGGTACAGATAGATATGTTGAGCGAAACAAATTACAAAAGTAAATCCATTCACGTATGTAAAAAAACACATTTTCCAAACACTGATTTATGCTTTTACAAAAGGATCTTTAGTAAAAAATGACTGCTGGTCACAAGTGAAGTCATGAGTTGTCTAAATAATGTTAAACACTGTACCATAATAATATATTATATGTTGACTTATCCTCCATACCTCTGCAGACTTTACAGCATCTGTCATTCAAGGCGATCTGCTCTGACTCTGGACAGTTGGGTTCTGGACACGGTTCACTGGGGACCACTCGATGCATCGTCTTGTCCTGTGTGTAAAGAGAGAGAGAGAGACAACAGTCCTCGTGAGTTACTCTCTCAGGGCCTTGATGCAATTATGAAGGTAAGTATTCATCCATCATGTTTTGTCTGTCACTCTCCCGCTTCCCCTCCTCCTCCCCGTGTATTCATTACAAGCCAATTACGCATTTCATCAATAGCCTTTTTTTTCTTCCCCATGCCGAACAACTTGTGAAAGAGGAGAAAAGTGTTCTTCTTCTTCTTCCCTCCTGTTCTTCACAATGATTTACAACGTGATTCATTGCACATCTTTATTACACAAACAGTGAATCAATCTTCTGGATTATCCCTGCATGTGTGTTTAGTCGGAGTGTAAAACCTAATTAGGGGCTTCTTTTACCCAGCATGCCTTTGGCAGGTCTCTCTAATGATCTCATCCATGTCCCCCTGACTGATGCTAATTTATACACATTAACACCGTACACAGTCGGACAGCAACAACAGACCTTCTCAATCTAGCACACAGCAATGAGGATCATATCAAAAAACTCCTTCTGTAAGACAATGACATCTCCACTTGCTCATGTGAAATCCTGGGAGAAGCGTCTCCCTAAAAAGTCACCAAACTACTTTCCAAACAAGCTTCATCATTGACTTTTTAACCACATAACCACCTCTTCTACCTCACCCCCCCCCCCTGCAGCCAGCAGGCTGACAGAAGATCAGAGGCATGACAAGCAGCTGTCAAGGGAAGCCTGGAGAAATCTGCAGCCGTGGGCAGACTGACAGAACTCCCTGTCCTCATTTCTTTGATCTGCCTGGGATCTGCCAGTCAATAAACTGGGACTACAGATGGTCCAGGTGTGGCCACACCAGCCACACAGCTGTCTGAAGCTGCAGATTTGAGCATTGAGCAGGGGCCTTTTGCAGGATTCATGGCAATGCTGGTTTGCCGTGACAGAGATGTATGATTAAAAACTTCAAATCACTTTTGTGTGATTGATTGGGCCTGCCTGGCGTAATATCATCAAGTGAATTACACCCCAAAAGTGAGCGACCCACCCATCTGGTGCTCCAGGCAGACAAAAGCTACATACTCTGAATAATCAGAAAATAAACATGATTTGGGACCAATGTGGTGTCTGGTGATTGGTGCTGAGAAATGGTTGTGTGCGTGCTGTGACTGACACGCCCACCGCTCTGGAAAAGTGATGAGGTATTCAGCCGATACCTATTACAAATTATACAATGTAAGATCAGTGTAAAGAAATTCAGCACTCAGTGGACCAAGGTTAACTGCAAGGAGTATTCAGTGAGCTAATACTGGGAGTGTTTGGTTAAATGAGTTTTTATGATATTTTGTTTTGTATATAGTTTTCGCACCTAATATTCCGCCAGACTCGGTACGACTGGGGCCTCAAATGTTCAATTTGGGGCTGCGTCATGAAGCCGGTCCGAGTTTGCCTTCACACTTTCGCGAAACAAATCGAACCTTTTGAATAACATATTCCCCTCCTCGCCTGAGGGGGGTGCTACAGCAAAAATGACTGAAGGAGAAGACAAGACAAACAATGAACAAGAAAACTCACTCAGCCATTGCCACGTAAGAGCAAAACATGGCACTGCATCTAGAGCTGAAACAATTAATTGTTGATTAATTGATTATTATTAATCAGTTTTAAGCTTTTTTCATTATTGAAACAAGATTTCTGATTGTTTTAGTTTCTTAAATGTGAATATTTTCTTTGTTTCTTTGCTCCACATAACAAAGAAATCATTAAAACTGAATCATTTTGGTTTGTGCACAAAACAAGACATACGAGAGCATCGTCATTTCCAGGTTTGACAAACGCTGATCAACGTTTTTTTAATGTTTTCTGAACCAATCGATTAATCGAGAAAATAATCGACAGATTAATCCGAAACAGAAATAATCGTTAGTTGCATCAAATCCTATCTTTTGAAGTGAACATACGACACATATACGCTGCAACAAAGGGCTCAGCCATTTATCGGTTATCGCTCTACACGTGCGTGTTTTGGTTGCGGTTACCCACAATGCCCTGAGTTGCAGTCCACTTCCTGCATCTGGTTCACTTGAAACTAACCGAGACCTACATTTTTAGGTGCATCAGAATTCGGTTGCACCTCCCCAAATGAACCTGACTCTCGGAGCACGCGAACTAGGGTCCAATTAAGAAAGACTGGTGTGAATGCACCCTATGTCTCCTTCTGAAGAGTGATTCAATAAGATTCCTTTTAAAATAATGTTTTCAAAAAATGTGTTTTAAGTCTCTCCGTACAAGCATGTGTTGACATGACTCACCCTGCATTCAAACAGCAGACACCTGCCGGCGGAGTCGCGCACAGCCTTCCGATCGCCGTCCACCAACAGCTCTCTCCCGCCGAACAGGCAAACAGCTGGAAGAGAACACGGAACCATCATCAGAACACACAACTAAATACAACATGAGAAACAGTGTACACATAAAGCTCCCTTGAAAGTTATATTTCTTCAGCGGCATCATATTCAATATAATACTCTGTGTCTGAGGCGTATCTATAATGCATTACCGCTAAATAAATGATTGTGACTGTGTCTTAAGTGTGTGTGTATTGCTCTAAGATTCATAGACTGATTTCTCTGGTTAAGCAAATTAATATTGTACTATTGAGCTAAAAAAAAGTGGATGAATTATTCAGTCCCCAAATGTGTCAAAAAGCAACAGCGAATGTCTGAACTTATTAAAATTAACAAAGATTCAAAAAAGGACAATGGAAATCAAGCAAATAAGTTACCCCATTATAGCAAACAATTCTTATTTATCTTGCAGTATTTTCTATATTAATGAATTGACTCAATACATGTTATGAGAGAGAGAGCAGAGCAGGAATGATGACGGCTCAGGGAAGAATGTGTCCAAATTTGAGATTGTTTGCTACGCTGCTATAAATATGATTGGCTTATTGTTCTGTACAAATCCTTATTGCGAAAAAAGATCATTCCTATCCACAGCTCGGTTGTCACGTCTGATTGAGACACTCACCATCCCAAGTTGTATTAGCATATACAGTATGTGTGGCAAAATCCAACAAAATGTATTTTAAAATAAAACACCAAATACGTCATAAAGTCATAAACGTATCACAATAAACCACAAAATACAGCAGCGTATCATAATAAAACGCTGTATCTTGAACAAATGTATCAGAAATACTGGCCATCCCTGACCGTGTGGACAGTGTCAGAACAGCGAGGCGAGCACAGAGTGTGTTTGATGAGCAGTCGGGGTCAGACAGACTCACACCGATATGGGTTAGAGGGAATGATTGACACCTGCAGGTTGGGCCCCATTACAAAGCAGGACATCATGAAAGCGAAGGACTTCTGAAACAGTCATTTGACGTTCTCCTTGAAAGACCATCGGGGGGGAGAAAAAATACACAGACCGAGAACTTGTCCCTGCGAGGCCTTGTGCTGCGAGATAAGGCTTTAAGAGAGCCAGTCGTGTCTTTGTAGCGGGGGGGGGGGGAACTTGCTGCTCTCTTCTCTCCAGCACTCAAGCATGCATAATTAGCGGCGTGTGTTTGTCTACCTCGCAGAGATAAGTTTGCACATGGGTGTTGAGTTTAAGGGGGCTTACCTGCTATGTGTTTATATTTGTGTAACACGGCAGCAGATTCACCCAATCGTACATTAAACCGATGCGTCGCAAAGCCGCGACTCGTGGGTCAGCAGAAATAATGCCAACACGAGCTGATTAGAATCCAAGACTAACGGTTTATGACTGATAACAAGTTAAAACGTGTCTGTTATTCGCTTTGCATCAGCGGCAGAGTGTGTGTGGGTGTGTGTGTGTGTGTGTGTGCGCTGAGAATGTACTCGAGTGAAGTCGGCTTCCACAAGAGATGGAGATAACTGCGCAAAGAAATACTGAACACACACACACAGTATAGTATAGTGTGGTATAGCATGGTATAATATAGAAGCCCACACAGGGAAGCAGCGGCTCCACATACGAAGGCCCTCGGTCGTTAGCGTGTTCTCTCAGTGTGCGTGTGTGGGTTCTCCGTCTTCCACCCACTGTGATTAGGTTCATTCTAAACATGTCTCTAGGTGTGAATGTGGGAGTGAATTGTTCATCTCTGTGCGTTTGCCCTGTGATGGACAGCCAACCTGGCCCCAAATTTTGCCTTATGTGCCCCTTTATCAGCTGGGATTGGCACCAGCGAACTTTGGACATGGGTTGAGCATGGCCCTTTTTTGGAGGGATTTTAATTTTCGCTGATATTTCCTGCTGCACATTCGCTGATGTATCACGCTACACCAGGCAGACAGCGGCTCATCAGCAGTAGCTGCGCTGTCTGGAGCAGGTGGGAGGTGGGAGTGAAGAGGCTGTCCTCACGGTGGGTGAGACATTTTCACACGGTTCACCGCAGAACATGGTGTTATACTGGAACGACAAAGTCGGTGTCCACTCACCAATACGCGAGCACAGTTTTTTATTTTGCATTAGCATGCTACTACTTTGCGGCTAACTTGGCGAACCTGTTTCCAAAGGTAAGCTAGCTAGGCTACAATTGCTAACATAATACAAAGACTGTGCAAACTCATCAGGCACAACGCAAATGTTTTAATGTTTGATTAGCATTAGCGTAGCTAGCTGTAGTGTCACCTGTGTCAGCCACGCCAGTTCTTTATCATGCATTACCATAACTGAAAAAATCTTCTTCAGCTCCCACTATAGGAATACATACTTCCTACAGGCACTGCACTAGTAGCATAGAATACTATAACATAGTACTGTATTGTATATTCTGATATATACTCTTGAAAATGATTACACTTTTATTAAATGAAACAGTGTGTAAGTCACATGTAAGAACACAGTAGTAGTATTAGTTGTTGTTATACTAACCCTGCTTATTGCCCTTGCTAGATTTCGTATTCAACGCAGACAGACAACACTTTCTGCATTTTAACATAAAAAAAAAACCCCATCACATCTCATTTGGGTTTATATCAGAGCAATGTTAGGGTGAGAGAAGCTAATATCCTCTAAAATCCATTTCTATTGAGATGAGAATTGAGAGAATATGAAATGCATGAGGGCCACGGAGAGAAGGCTAATAAGAGTTCACTGCTGCAGATGAACCAACCCTCTGCGTAGATACGTGATGAAAGAGCATCATTTATTCAGCGGAGAACATGCCAGCGCTCTGAAGTTTAAAATGGACATTTAAGAAGACGAGACCAGAAGTGATCATCATTTGAGGCATTTAACATTCCATTCTTCTTTACTTTTCACACAGTCGTGTCCACAATCACAGAAACTATTTTATGTCTCGTGCGACAGCCGCAGATTCAGTGGCTCCTGTCTGTGCGACTGGTGGCCATCTGTGTTTTGAAGCACACTCGTGAATAATTGATTGATCAATGCAAAAAGGGTGGACACGTCCCAAGAGGCATGTTAGGAGGTAGCTTAGCAACACAGCAGAGCCCTGGTCAATTGTTAGACAGCTCCATTGGAGACACATCATTTGATGTGTGCTCTAAATGTGGTGGTGGAGGTGGTGGAGGTGGAGGTCGTGTCTGCGCCGTGGT
The DNA here is from genome assembly GCF_963457635.1 of Microchirus variegatus. Classification (NCBI taxonomy): domain Eukaryota; kingdom Metazoa; phylum Chordata; class Actinopteri; order Pleuronectiformes; family Soleidae; genus Microchirus; species Microchirus variegatus. The sequence continues at coordinate 6,203,365 of NC_139809.1, read as the reverse complement.
GTTTGTGCACAATAGTGTCCATGATTGCATAAGTGTGGAAGCGTGACAGGGTTAAGGGTACTCCACTCACGCTGGCACTCCATGCAGCAGGCACCCTTCACGTAGGCAGGCGCTGTGGCAGCCGGACACTGAGGAGGAGGGCAGGAGATGGCCTCACACTGCACCGTGCCATTCTGGGGGAGTCGAGAGAAAGACAAGACGTTTGAAATACTGATAGATTCTTACACTTATATGTGTAAATAAAAGATGTGTAAAATATACGTGCACACATTCATACATACAGAATACTTGTTAGGGTTCGAGCACGAGCTGCGCAAGAACCTTATTGAAACTGAAGGACTTATTTTTCGCGTTTTTCAAGGCCTGAACATGTCCCAAAACTCACGGATTTCTGCGACCGTATCCGGACTGGTGAACATTTACATCTGAAAGTTGTGCGGTGAATGGCACTCACACATTGAAAGTGGGAGGGGCTACAACCTGACCCCAAAAACTTCTATTAGGTCATCTGATGTCGGGTTTAACGTACATGAAGGAAACTTGGTACACATGTTAATTAGGTTGGGATGGTCAAAAAAGTCGATGACGACTTTTCTGCGAATCCTACAGGAAGGCCAAATCGGAGGCGTTTTTGGCCATTCTGCACCAATGGCATTTGAACGAATATAACCTAAGAGACCGGTCAGGAGCGTAAAGGTGAAGCAGCTCAGAAAGGCAGGGCAAGGCCATTTAAGGACAAAATGGGCGTTACGTTTTCTCTCTTTCTTCCGTGCTCCAGTTAAAAAGACGCGCAACTGTATTTTGAACTAAAGAACACTGCTGTGACATGCAAGGCACCGCCAGCCCGCCTAAATACTAATATCGCAAACCCCTGAAAATTGTTCGGTAAAAGCATGGGCAATCCACCAGTGAATTAAAATCTACAACTGTGGTATTTTCTTTTGATATTTTGATACTTGCCAGTACTGTTTTATCGTCAAAAACTCTACTTGAAGTAGGTTATGACACCAACAATAGTATAAGAAACTAAGACAGACTGCTTGTAAGGCTGTAAAGGCTTACTTTCTTTTATTATACTGGTACAAACGTTGAACTCTATTAAAACGAATTAATCTCAATCGAAATGTTTCTATAATAAACGATGGATGTGATAAAAACATATTTACAAACTTTGAAAGCGAAAACTAGAGAAAAAAACTGACTCATAACCTACATCAGATTTCAACAGTAACTCCTACACACACGCGTATTACTTTTAAAATGCTATTTCTGTTTTTATCCGGCTCTGCCTGTAATTAGCATCGCTTCCACGCATGAAAGCTCTGTGACAGCAACATCTATGAACCTCATCTGCATAATTGATAACATCTTAATGTGTGACCTTTGAGTTTTAAAGGTCACGTCTAATCGGCACACATAAGGTAAGGAACATGTCCCGCCTAATTCCTTAATTGCGGCGCAAGGAATGGAAACACACCGTTCCTGGCAATGAGAGCGATTTCATAGGATGAGTGGGCAGAACAAATCCCTAATGATAATTATCATCTGTCAAGAGCAATTAGGTGCAGTGCACTGAGACTTATGTGATTTTCCTTCCTTCCTTCTTTTTTTTTTTTTTTGCATGTCGGGTAGTGGTGCATGAAGGCATCTCATTGACTGGTTGGAGAACTTCAGTCGCAGAATGAGTTTCATGTTCCAAAAGCTAGGTAAACTGACAGGGGGGTAAAATCTGTTCGCTGATTAGATACAAGCCCCAGATCTCCGTTTGCTTCTAATTTTCTTATTGGCAATTATTCCAACTTTATGAAAGCGGGCTCCTGAGAGAACCGAGCATTACTAAGCACTGCTGTAATCCTGCATACTGTTGTTTTTTTTTTTTTTTCAATACAGTACCTTTTTCTTGGGTAACTAGGGGCAACGCTCCTACAACGCAAGGAAATAATGAAAACACAAGGGGCCGACAACGGGCGCCTGCACCCCCCACCTTGACACACTTGACGAACAAGGGAGCAAAACAAAAAGACGAGGCTTACAATGGGGAGCAACCGATGTATGTAAATGTAGAGGTGTGTGCATACAAACACAACACCAGGGAATAAAAAAAACAACAACAGCAGGTTTTGTTTTTTTGTACACAATCGCACACATTTATGACACCTTCACACATGTAGACACACAATAACATAAACACACGCAGTGCGACGAGCATGTTTACTCAAGATGCATATGTGACATATACATCATGTACACACACACACGCGCACGCACACACACAGTCAAGCATCCCACCGTGCATGTGCAGTTCCTGCAGCCATCTGTCCAGCCCTCGTCCTCCCTGTAGACGACCCCCTTGATACTGCACGTTCTCTCACAATAGCAACCGTCCAGGCCATTCATCTTCT